>NW_027287316.1:3149904-3219904 GCF_022747635.1 Hetaerina americana | reverse complement strand
CGCTCTACAGCAGAGTTAAATCTTTATCAGGAAGGAAGAAAGGCAGATCTATGCTAACAGTTGGAGATAAGGCGGGTAAGGTAAGAGTTGACACAGGAAATATCCAAGAGAGATTGAAGAAGTATATAGAAGAACTGTATAGTAAAGAACTTCGACCAACAAAGTTAAACATTGAAAAACAATATGACGTAGAGGAAGATAGCTTAGGTCCAGGCATACTAGAGGATGAGATAGAAGGGGCATTAAGGGAGATGAAGCTAAATAAGGCCGTGGGGGTGGATAACATTCCCTCGGAACTTTTAAAATGCTTAGGAAAATGTGGGAGGAAGAGGCTATATGTGCTGATTCGTATTATTTATGAGGAAGGAATCTGGCCGGAAGACTTTGTGAAATCAGTTTTAGTTCCTATTCCGAAAAAGGTAAAGGCTACATCATGTGAGGACTACAGGACAATAAGTTTGATATCCTATGCAGCTGAAGTTTTTCTCAGGATAATTAACAAAAGGATAGAGAGTAGAGCAAATGTTTACTTAGGGGATGATCAGTTTGGGTTTAGGAAGGGGAGAGGTACGCGTGAGGCCACTGCAGTAATGAGATTATTAATCGAGAGGAATATAGAATACAATCAGGAGGCATTTGCCTGTTTCGCAGATTTCGAAAAAGCGTTTGATAGAGTGAACTGGGAAAAACTAATGAGTATTCTACAGAAAATAGGAATAGATTGGAGGGAAAGGAGGCTAATCCGCAACCTGTACATTTCTCAGACTGCTCAGGTGCAAGTGGGGAACGGGGAGTCCGGTTGGGCTGTGTTAGGAAGAGGTGTAAGGCAGGGTTGCCCATTATCACCGTTGCAGTTCAACCTATATGCAGAGGAAATATTAAAGAGGCATGGGAAGACCTGGATGTAGGAATGAAAGTGGGCGGGTAATTTTTAAAATCAGTTAGGTCCGCTGATGACCAAGCTCTAGTTTGTCATTCAGCCAAGGGGTTGCAAACATTGCTTAGTGAACTGTAAATTCAGGGCGAAAGGTATGGGATGAAAATCAATATTAATAAAACAAAGGTTAAGCGATTTTCTAGAAAGAAAAAGGCTAGGCTAAGCATTAAAAATAGGAGGGCAAAAACTAGCGCAGGTAGAACAGTTTACGTATCTCGGAAGTCTTTTGGACCAACACGGTCATAGTAGTAGGGACGTAAGGAGAAGAATTGCGCTAGGCAAAGAGGCTTTCAGAAGGACGAGGGATTTGATGACAGGGACGTTTAGTGAGGATATTAAGAAAAGACTTGTAAAAGCTTTGATATGGAGCGTAGTTATTTACGGCGCGGAAATTTGGTGATCGAAGCAGGAGGATAGACGTAGACTGGAGGCTTTTGAAATGTGGGCGTGGAGAAGAATGGAGAAGGTGAAATGGACCGAGAAGAAAACAAATGAGGAAGTACTTGGTATGGTGGGCGAAGAGAGGGGTTTGTTGGGAGCAATCTTATGGAGGCAGGAAAAGTGGATGAAGGGGGTATTGACCGGCAGTGGGATATTGAAGACTGTAATAGAGGGGAGATTGTTAGGCAAACGAGGAAAGGGAAGGAACAGGATAGGGATGTTGGACGGGATGAAGGGAGGAAGGAAGTACTCGGAGATGAAGAGGGCCTGATATAGGGTATGATGCTGGATTTTTTGTTTTGTTACGAGTAATAAAATATTTATTTGGTAGATTTTTCCATTCAAAAATCTACCCCAACCGGTAGATTACCTAAAAAATAAATATACATATTTTTAATAAAATCCAGGTGAAATTTATTCCTTAAGGCGGTGGGAGAGTATTTCGTTCGTTGCGCCTTCATGCAATTATTAGCGAGTGATAGTATGTTCTTTAGTCCCCTAACGGCAATGCTATTTGTGCCGACTGCCATTACACGCGGCCCACTGCTCCTTTTTGTCCAATAATTGTCAAAAGGCGATTCAAACTGTGGACGTAGAACCTCTAGATCCCGTTATTTTTTCATGCATAAAGATGTCATTTAAAAGACAAATTTAATGATCAGTTGGCATACTTTTCGATTAAAAAGCTTTTTCGAAAGTATAAAGAACGGAAGGGGGCCCCCTGCTACGTTCCCTCGAGCGACGATATAAAAACCATCTGAACTGATTTGGAACGAGGCATTTATTACAAATGACACTGGCAACTCGGCCCGCGGGGGCGGACTCGATGCGCGGACCTCCGGGGCACAAAAGGGTGCCGGAGTGCTATTCCCCACCACCGATTTAAAAGGGAGTCTAAAAGAAGAATCATAGACAAGTGGACATCAGGAAACGGCCGATTGGCGCCCCTCAACGCTTTACGCCGCCGTGGACCTATCGAGCGGCAGTGTTCTGGACGCGGCTAATATCATACAGTCGGCCCCCGATATCGGAAGCATGGAGGAGGAGGGAATGATAGGCGAGGGGGAGTTCAAATATCGACGCACCATAAATTTCCCGCAATCTCACGACTACAATGCGACCGTGAAAGAGCGGTGAGAAATGCTATGTCGTCTGAAATGCCCCCACAATATCACAACGTTTTCGCGAAATTCAATTTGCATCTCTTGGAGACCTGGCTCGGGGCAGGTTTGTGCCCGCCGAGACGAATTCAAAGGAAATAAGGGCGAGGAACGGAAATGCACGTCGCGGGGATGACTGGGTAATGATCACTTCCCCGTCCGCTTCCTTCCACGATTCCCGTGAAGTGAAGGGATGATTCTCCCCTCTGGCCGAAAGTCCTTCTTAGGCCGGCGAAGCGCCAGCTAAGCTAAGAACGGCGGTGACATTTCGCCGAGGGGAACTTTTCCGCCGGGGATGGGGGGTGAATTTCCTCCTCCCCTAGATGGCGAGCGCCATCTGGGCTCTCGACGAGGCAAACGCTTGCACCTACTTTATTAACCAGAGATATTTCCTTTCCCGGGCATTATTGGCGAGAATGGAGCTGCATGGAGTTCTTCAAAGACCTCCAAATGATCTCCTTCGAAGAAATCTCAAATGAGGTCGACGTTAATCTCAAGATGTGATGCACCAGTGAGTACAATTTGGAAATATACGATTTAGAAGAAAAATTAGGAAATATGCAGTCCCCTGCCGTAGATTTCGTACATAGGCTGATATACCCAACGTGTACTGTCTTCCTGAAGAACGACATAGGATGCGAGCAGTTCATGGTTTGAACTTCCCGATCTTAATTCCCGTCTCCCACCTTAAAGAATAGATGTATTTGCTATTTCGTCTCCAGACCTGGAAATCACTCCGGAGGTTAGCCATTTGAACGATGTATATTCAAATTATTAGATTTTTTCTCATTAATTTTCAATGCGATGTTCATTTATAAAACGTACACATCCGTCAACTTTAAATACAATAAATAAATAATGATAGCAATAATATCCTCAGAATTAAGGTATTTAGATTATTAATGATAATCAAAATCTTTGGACCAACCTACTCCGTTTCATTCGCCCTGGGGTATCCAAAAAAATGAAAATATAAATTTAATAATGGTAGTTTTAAACTTATCCAAAACACGATGGCGATAATTTTAGATAATAGCTCACACTCCGTCAATGTTCTTCGCTGCACGTCATCAGCGTGCGATGGAAGGAGACACTGCGTGGACACGGTCGATACATATTGATCAGCCTCTTTGGCTGCTGGTTGCACCAAATGTTCATTTGGCTCGACCGAAGTATTTATTGCCTCGGTGCACGTGACGGGTGCACGATCCCGTCGGGATCCGGCGAGTAGCGAGTCCGGCGCGTGAGTCCGGCGAGCGGTGCGGCGCCCCGAGAGGCGCCATAGGAGGCGCCTGGGGGCTTCACCGCAAAGGATTCGAGGGAGAGGGGGGGGGGATAGCCACGCCATGGAAATGTAAACATGGCCACGAATTAATAATGAAGGTTCCTTGTGCAGTAATCAGTTACAAGCAGTCTCGTTTGGCACGGGTGATCCGCGAGGCAGAGCCGAAGGTCACAGGGTGCGCGGCGATTGACTCGCAGGCAGGGTTTGTGCCATTTTCCAACATTGGCCAGGTGGAATCAAATATAAGAGGAACATTGATGATGCATTACATTCCGGTATATATCGAGTAATACAAAATACATCGTCCATATTATTCATCGACACTCGTTTTTGAATTACCGGTGATGATTAACGATCCCCTATGAAACGATTTATCGATTATTTGAAATTGATCTGGTCGAAATGAAAAGGTTACAAGGTCCATTTGGCGATGCATCGCGCGGCCCCGACTGCACATACTGATTTCACGAGACGAGTATTGTTCCGAAAACCATGGCGACAGTCGGAAATGCAAGAACTGAGAGAAATGGACAAGGCACATGATGGGGTGATGGAAACCAAGTGCATACTGCTTGCGAATACCTTGAAACATATCAAGCACCAAGAGGTTCCGGAATGAAGAACACAATGTATTTTTCCGCTAAAACTTGGCATTTGGCTCTACCCTAAATGAGTGAGTTTTTCGGTGTTTCTGGGCGAACAATAGGCGGCTCAGGGAAGGGATCTGCCCCCCCTTACGCTGATGAGTGAATTGCACACGGCGTTGGGCTTAGTACTGGGTGAACTCTACCATTACCTATAAACCAACCCTAGGGTTGATTACTAAGTTATTTCTCTCTTAATCCGTGCCTAAAAATTCTCCCTTGTTCTCCTTTTCATGCATTTTATGTTTCCCATTGTTTTCCAGGCTCCCAACTCCACCCCCTCCGAGTCCAATCTTAGGCCACCCTCTTGCCTCAACGACCCAGTTTCTGAATCATGCTCCACATTTAAGTTGTCCGTAGTCTTCCCTTCACACTTTTAATTAAGGCACGCGTAATTAACTAAATTCTCTCTATAAACGCTTGTTTACCAAACGCAATCCTTTTTTTAATGTCATTCATTCTCTGCCCTTTATCTTCCAAACAGTTGAAATGCTCTTTCTGTTCTGGTTTTTATCTCCCAATGTTAAGGTTTATATTGAAAATTTCATTCCCTTCTTTTTCTCGTTATTATTTCTCATCTCACACCTACGACACCGGCTCTGCAAAGTGATCAGAAATGATTTCAACCCTTTGGCCGACTGGCTAAGCAACCTTTGACACGTTCCTAACTCGAACTGATTTGAGTAGTTCCCACCACGTCCATCCTGTGCCTCCCTCACCCTGCCCCCCGCCCATCTCTATTCAAAAGAACTAGTGATAATTGACATCTATCTCTCTCTGGAGATTTTATTCTTTTGCCTGCGCTACCCATCCTTACTCCCCATTTGCCATTTGCACCACTGCAGTCTTTGCTTTTCACGCCAGGTCTATACTTATGATGTACTACGCATATCTACCTAAATCAATGCATCGTCAGCAAATAAATGTATCTTACTAGTGACTATGGAGTAAATGCCGCTATCATAAAGTAGGAATAAAAGAAGTCGGATAACACTTCCCTAGGGAACACCTTCGTTTACCATGGCAACGTTTTACGAATCTGGCTCCTCTACGCTGCACACGATCCAGTTCGGCAATCAATCCAACTTCGTGAGGGTACTATACACTCGCAGCATATACTATGTGAGGCCTAAATCGCGAAAGATAACATCTTCTTTGACATTTTTATCACATATACCTATTACCCTTCTAGTAAATCTTAATGTTTTGTTAGCCAGTCCAAAAAATTCCCCGTATGTGTTTCACCCAGGAGAGGTCGTGAGTGAGGGCAGCGCCTAGGAATCAACACATTCCATTTCGGTGTTCCCAATGCAGTAGGCTGTCGGGTGGGAATTACTCTTTTTCCAAAAATTTTATAAGTACGCACTTTTTTAAGTTAAATTCTAATTACCAAGTGTTGCACCAGTGGTATATAGCTTTAAGGTTATCCGAGATCGCTGCTGTGTCCTCAGAATCACGGATATCATGGTAAACCACTGTATCGTCGGCAAATAATCGTATCTAACTAGTGACTGCGGAGTAAATGCCGTTATCGTGAAGTAGGGATAACAAAGGCCCGATAACACTTCCTTGGGGAACACCTGAAGTAACTTCTACTTTATTTGAGCTATATTCATCTACATATATCACTGCTCTTTAAACCCGACCATTCAAAAAGTCTTTGATCCAACCTCGGATATTATAATCTATGCCATATGCTTCAAGCTTCGTGAGTAGTTTACTGAGATACTTTGTCGAAGGCTTCCTTAAAATCTACAAAAACCACGTTCACGGGAATATTGCTCCCTCTAGAAGTAAGAATATTCTGAACAAAAAGCGCAAGTTGTGTCTTGTAGGACTACCTTTTCGGTAACCGTGCTGATTTTTCATCAATAACTTCTGACTGTCGCAGTGTCACACGATCGAACAAGCGACTATATGTTCCATAATCTTGTACGAAATGGATGAGAGTGCAATAGATCTGTAATTTCTCGGTTCCTCCTTGTCTCCGTTTCTAAATATTGGTCTTATGTCAGCCGTTTTCGAAACACTGGGGACCCTGTGATCTACTAGCGATTTTGAGCTCGTTATTTTGGGCCACATGTAGGAAAAACTTAGCATTTACTCCTCTGTGGAGACAAATTCCTGGGACAGTTTCTTAATTCAAGACTTTAGTGGGTAGAATCGTTACTAGTAAATTCCGAATATGACAGCCCCTATTTTGATGCTAGGAGGTCAAGGTGAGGAATGCAATGGCGATTTGCAGGTGTCTTTGTCTTTGATCCCCGTTTTAGAAATATATACGCTCCAATCAATAGATGGACCATTGAAATCTCCACTGGTTAACGTCGCGATCATTATATTTGGATAAAAACCTTGGATTTACTGATCTACCTCTAGTATTGAATTATCTTTGTCGTCCGGCGGCCTGTAAAATCCACATACATGGATTATTTCAGATTGAGGCCTTTTAACTGAGCACCAATTGCTTTCCTAACCGTTACCTGGGATTACCTCATCTCTGCTAATGCAAGGATTCTTAACTGCAATAAAGACACCTCCCCCGTTTCTACGAGGGAGGTGTCTTCTCCCTCGTATTTACTCGGTTAGTTCTAAAAACGGAAAGTGATTTAGGGAAAATTTCACCGTCGGCACCATTAGTCGATAACCAACTTTCTCTTCCAAAAATGTTTTTATACTTTGATGTTTAAGTACCCCGCAAGCCACCGCAAGGGTGTGTGGCAGAAAGTGAATACACTCTAGACCAATTTTGACCCCTACCGCAGTCAAACAATGTTATTCTCTGTATTTGAATGACGTGATGAAATTCTGGGGCGTTGTACTTTAAACTTCGGCAATCGAATACCAACACAGATAATGTTTCATCGACATTACGGTTGCTTGAATTTTTAACGAGGATCGTCTCCTTATTAAAATTGACTCCTTTGAATAGCTTTCCGGCCGATGCTATCTATTTCGTGCTAAATGAACTATTGCGTATATTTAGAGCACTGACACTCACTTCGTTTGGAGCTAAATAATTTGACAAAGAAGACTTTAAAGACCTACACTTTAATCTAACAAAGCCCTGCACAGCTCGAACACCCTACCCGACACCTGGTGGCCACAGACGTGTAGTCAACTCCAGAACGATTCAGGCGGTTCCTACACGATAGCATTCATTTCACATTCAACGGGGATGCCTTTCTAATTAACATCGAATTCTTTATAAAATGTTGTTTTTTAAAAGGGTTTGATGAAAACTATTTGATTTTTTGGTATAAATTATTTATATTCATTAATTGTCTTTCCTAATTTCGTCGTCTGAATACCCTTCCGTTTCAATGCAACAATGTCAGAGTGTAAAAATCATTCGCATCGACTAAGCCGAGTGATTTTTACACTCTGAAATTGTTGCATTGAAATGCATATTAGCGGATGACTCCGTTAAAAGTTACTGTTGCGGCATCTCCCGATGTTTCTTTGGAATTTACCCTTCCGTTTGCTCACAATTTCCAAATAATGCGACTGTTTCAAATGTTTAAAATAACATTTTGTTTCCGCACTAATCTCCTGTTCGGATAAACATCCAGCTATTTCTTCATAATAAAGAACATCGGAATACGAGGGAGCAGGACCTGGAGAGCGGGAGAAGGTGGAGGGGGGGGGTGAGAAACGAATTGGAGCTGTGATACCATCGCATAGTATCCACCTCTGATAGTTTGAAACTTTGACAAATATTCAATGGAGGTTATGCCGTACGAATACCAAACAATATCCGCCACAACCTAACCCATTTGAAGGAACCGTCGTCTGCGTCTTAGATACCGCACAGACCTCCCTCTGGAAACCCCTCGCTGCTCGCACCGCTCCGCTCCTTTGGTTTCGGACGTTGAGCGAAGCGTCCATGTTTCGTCGACTAATATAAGGCGCAGATTCGCCGCAATGGTCACCAAGTGCCTCTTTGGCTGTCTGAGGGCATTTGCTCTCCATAAAATAATATGTGAGCAAAATACGAAATACTCTTTCATCCAACTTTCGGAAATCGCTCGACATGCTCGATTCGATCGAAATGAGGAAAGAACTTCGACAATCGCCAATGCCAATCACACCACCACCACAGTCACTATCTCTCCGCGAATTCGGTCTTTTCAAACCACCTTCGTATATGGGTTTCAGACACTGTTTTCAATATGCTGGAGTGACTTAGCAAACTTCCACAAACAAAGCAGTACATGAAATGGCAGTAGAGATAGTAATAGCATGAAATTTCAAATAAAATATTCATTAAATTAAAATATAATTTAATTTACCTCAATTTATTCTACCTTGATGAAAATCAAACCACAATATATATCAAGTGCAATTGCAATCAGTGCAAGGGCCATTAAAGTACTAACTAGGGATTATTGTCTTTGCAGGTTTTAGTAAGTTTTGATAATGAAGTATTTTTTCGTATTTTAGCCACACTGAATCGGGATGAATGAGGATGGACAGCCAGAGGCAAAAGGGGAGTGAGAGGAGTTGCCCGCTATCGCCGGTATTTGGAAACAGAGTACATCGTAGGGTTAATTACAGGGTATCATGGGAAGGGACTGAGCCGGGAGTAAAAGTGGCTGGTGAGATTATCGAGTCCGTTTGGGTTGCGGGTGACCTATTGATATTAAGCCTGGATAAGCCTGGATGCTCTACAGGAACAATACGATACACATGGGATGGTGGTTAACGCCAATTAATCCATCAGTTAATGAGGGCAGGCATAAATGTAAAAGAAAACACTGCAGGGGGGGCAAGAGGAGGTCCCTTTGATGCACGAATGCAAATGATCGTACCAGAATGAAACCTCTCCCTGATGGAGGAATGAGCTGAATAAAATGGGTGGGTCAGTTGCATTTCCACTCTTCCCTTTCCTTTTAAATGTCTAGTTCATCCATGGATCCTCGCCGCGGGCATTTTGAGACGGGGACCTCCTGAGGCCATCACTCACCCTCTGCCTGCCCTCATCATCTCACTAATACGACGTCATCCGGAATTCATCATAAGGTTAGACCACGGCATAATGTTTGAGTAATCATCAAGGCCACGGGCATTCGCTTCATATCAGCCGAAAAAACGCGAAGAAAAGGTGAAAGAAAGCGAAATACTTCACCGTGCGTCTGTTTCCCTTGTGCGTGCGTACATGTGTGTGTGTGGGTCTTGCAGCTCAGGAAATGTAATTCAAGGAACGTAGGATGGGATCTCACTTGCAGTTAAAATGTCGTGAGATGATAATTCGCTCGACCCGTACTTTTGCATGCATTTGACCGCAATAATGCTGTCGCTGACATAGGATCAAGAACAAAAGACGACGTGCAAAACGAAAACCGACGGTTTGTCGTCCAAGCGATTAACTCGACGTAACCGAGGGCGCTGCTGGCTATTGCATCCAGTTATACACCACAGCTTAATTTTGCTTGGATGCGATTCAATATTTATCCAATTTTTATTCGCGACATGGCTTCAGCATTTGAAAACATTTCTGTTCTGCCCAATGACCACGCACGAGTGTCTGCAAGGCGCCGGCGGCCCGCAGGAGCAGTCAGCGCCCCGTCGAATTTCCTAATTTCGCCCACTCGCCAAGTCACGCGTCGCGGCAGCTCTCTCCACGCACTGCGCCCCGTGGGAAGGGGCGCCGCCCCCCCTTGGCATTGCGGGTTCAGGGGGGTGGAAGCCACTACTCGGCAAGCTCTCATGCCAACCTTTCGAGTATATCTTCACGATTCGTTTGAATACGCAGTGGCGTTTGCGATATACGTTCTTCTTCTGCTTCCGATCTTCAGCACCGCTGATCCGTGCTGCCGGTTTCTCGTGTCTCATTTCTACTTTTCCACTGGTCGCTGGGCTTGGTCCACTTGGCAGACAATGGTGCACTTGGTAGATTAAAAAAAACACAGTCGCGGTTTATGCATGTACACCGCTAACATATCACGGAGAGATTATTCGTCTCGAGTAGAATCTTGCGCGGCAACTCGTTAAGCATTTGCCTAGCTTGCGTGTCATTCGTGAAATGGACAGACGAGGCATCACTAGCATTGAATCAATGGATTCATACTTTCATTGAGAGGGAAAAATGCGACACCGTCCGATACTTTTACATTATTTTACCGCGGCACGAAAACTGTCGCAAAAATTACTATCGTCCCCACGCGCCATCGACACGGGCCGAGCAACCTTGGCATGATAACCCGGACGGAAGTCTCTTGGAAAAGGCAAGGGGCCCTTTGGCTGACATTGCACGAGGTCCGAGAGATTCCCGCGACCCATTGCTCGGGGCAGGGGTGCGAGTGGGGGGGAGGGTTACCGGGGGTGAGGGGTGGGAAGGAGGGCGGTGACCGCGCAGGCGAGGAGCTTTTAATGAGGAGGGGGCGACTCGTGGGAAGGGCGGAGAAAGTGTGCGACGCGAGCACTCGCTCCCAGCGCGGGCTTTTTCCCTGGTGAACCCGGCGAGAGAATGAGAAGGGGGGAGCAGTCAGTCGAAAAAAAGGAACGGGCCGTCGTTTATTGTAAGTCAGCGTCCGGAAACAATGACCTGGAGGTACCAGGCTGAGGGAGGTCGGGTGCCCTTTCTTCTTCTCTCTCGGGAAGAAACAGTAATCTGATGGAATAATTAAAAGATCCAACCTCAATTAAGATGATCTCTAGAGACTGTGGATTTCAAAATTATTTTCTAGAAATATCACGAACCGACGGGCGGTCGCCTCCCGGGCGCACAGCGGAACTCCCGGCAAAAATTGCTCGCGGTCCGCGACTTTTGCGACATATAATTTAGAATCTTTTATTTTTCAGTGGTCATTGCGATTCGTCCGCATTTTTCAGTCCAGTATTTTCGAAGTTTGGAAGTGGTTACCATGAGATTTTTTTCTACCTTTTAGGAATTAACTTTTGGCCAACCAGATTTATCCTGCGACCTTCTTTCCATTATTTCGAAAGAGCGCATCAATTGAACAGGCTCTAATGATCCAGAAAGAGTCCATGTCATGATACTCCTGTTTGACGCTGATGACACTGTTGACGTGGTGGAAGGGCTTGGCGTTCTGATGACCCCTAGAGTCGCGCTGATGGGAGAAATGACTGCGTATCACTCCCGCTTGGGTGAACCATGTCAGAGAGGAGCCAGACGAACACTTTTTCATCTCGAGTACTGTTGGTGACGGGACTCCAGGTGCCGTGCCCAGCCGCAGGGGTCACCATTGTCGTCATCCCACGAAATCTTTGCGCACGAAGAATTGCTAACACGGGGGAGTGGTTGGAGCGCATCGTATCGAGCTACGCGAAAGGAATATCATTTCCAAATTTAAATATTTGTATTGAAGAATTAAAGTAAATATTATTATCTAATAAAACAATAATTGGCAAACATGCCGTGCCTAATTTTTACCGAGATTATAGACTCGTGAATCGCATCACCGTGCATCTCTAGTTGCATGTATTTTCATGTCCACGGGGAATACATCCATCGCTTCAGCCCAAACCTCTCCTCTCAATAGTATATCTCCATTTTTTATGCAATCACATGAACCCAGCGGAGAGGTTCTTAATAGAATTCATTGTTTTTCTTGCACATAAATAAATGACTTTTAAAGGATTTAAATATGAACAATAGGCACATATTACAGGATTCACGAATATTAAGCATTCCAGGGGGTTAAAGATAAAGATGTAAATAGCGGTAGCTCCAATTATGTTTCAATCTACTAATAAGATCAGTGGCAGTCCAGTCACCCTAATGCATTGCCGACCTCCTGAACACCATAAGAGTCTTTCTATCCACTATCCCTCTTTCTTGAAGTTTTTGCCTCTCGGCCGTCCATAGCATGCATCCCCTTACACTTTCCCTTCATGCAGACAAAGAAACGCAACCGAGTCATCATTTTAGGAACCAATCCGGCAGTTTTCGTGTCGCGGTAAATTAATACAAAAGTGTCGCGCAATGTCGCTTTTTTCTTCCTCTAAATGAAAGAATGCGTCCATTGCTTCAATGCTAGAGTGATGCCTCGTCCGTCCATTTCACGAATGACATGCAAGCTATGAAGGTGCTTCCCGAGTTGCCGCGCTGGTGTTTTCTACTTGAGACGAAAAGTCTATCAGCGAGCGAACTGCTTGCGGGGCACGCCCATTGATCCGATAGCATTTTGGTCGCACGTCAGAGAGATCCAGGGAAATTAGTTAAAACTTTTAATGCAATCAAAAATAATACAGGCGAAAGAGTAACCACCAGTTTCGAAAAGGCTAGCTTATTAAATTCCTTCTTTCAAAGCGTCTTCACCAATGTCTCACCGAATGCCTCCGATAGCTTACCAAATCGTGCCAGCCAACCTATGTCCAAAATTGAAATAACATATAATGGAATAGAACGTTTGCTGAAAAATATTAAATCTAATAAATCCTCCGGACCCGATAAAAGAAGCGCTTGTTTATTTAAGGATCTAGCGTGGAAAATTGCACCGCACATAGAAATCATATTTTAAAAGTTACTAGCAGATCACTAGGTCACCAGAGATTGGAAAACGGCTGACACCTACTGCATCGGGATCACTGAAATGAAATACAAGCACAAAAGCTCACGAAAGGAAATACTTGAACGTAGACTCAATTCTCAACTCAACCTAGGCGTTACCCACACTCACGTCATCTCTCCTCGGTGAGGCATACAAGGGGGAATATGTGCACAGGCTAACAAAAAATTAGGATTTATTAAAAAAAGCACTGGGTAAATGTGATGAAGAGGTCCAAGAGAAATGTTATCTTTCGCTGGTTAGGCCTTATTCAGAATGCGCTGCTAGTGAATGGATTGATTGCCTAATCGGATCGCGTGCAGCGCGGGAGAGATAGATTTGTAAACTTTTGTTAGGATTAACTTACTGGCGAATCCAAAATATTAGAGGAGGTAGGTACGGAATCGTTCACGGAGCAAAGGCGAAATTACAGATTAAATCCCTCGCATAATTTGGAAGGACGTCTCTTTAGCAGTCAAGTTGAAAATGTAGTATTACCCCCATCGTACTACGGTAGGAGAGGTCATGCCACTTAAATTAGATTGATCAAGTGTAGAACGGATAAATTTAAAATTTCATTTTTTCCCGATCGAAAAGTGATCAAAATAACATTATCCGACCGCGGTAGGGTCATATTCAGGTTAAAATAAGTCTGGTGTGTATTCGTCCCCGGCCGAAAATCCTGGCGGTGGCTTACAGGATTATAAAATATCATATGAAAACATATCATGATAGTTGCAGAATATCCATATCTAGCGAAAGTCATTAGAATGCTTAAACAGTATACTAAGTGGTGATCTAAGAGAATCATTAACGCAATGTAGCTTTTAAACTATACCACAACATTATGATAGGTACGATAATGGCTGTACCCAAAGGCGTCTTAAATGCAGGAAGGTAATGATAGCCCAGGAAGATTAAACACCCAAAAACTCATAGAATTAAGCAGGAATGGGGACTGCAGTACGCTCAACTGTGGTTGGGAAACTTTGGCAAAGAGCCAAGCGCTCTTCCCACTACTCTACGACACCTGCTCGGCGTTACTCGATTCATACTTGTCTGAATAGAATAATATCGCACAGCGGCAATGACTACCATGGCACGATCTCCTAGTATTATTTGCCTCGCACATCCTAACATGCACCTAAAGGCCGCCAAGGAGATAGCAGATTTCCCAAAATACTGCGGCACATACCTGTATATATATATATAAATAAATAAATAAATATATATATATATATATATATATATATATATATATATATATATATATATATATATATATATATATTTGGGAAAAACTAATGAGTATATTGAAAAAAATAGGAATTGATTGGAGGGACAGGAGGCTAAACCGCAACCTGTACATGCATCACACTGCTCCAGTGGGGGTGGGAAACGGGGAGTCCGGATGGGCAGTGTTAGGAAGAGGTGAAGACAGGGTTCCCCATTATCACCGTAGTAGTAGTATTCGTGAAGGATTCTCGGGTCTTCCACCGGGTCAAGGGTTCCATATTGGCCGACGTTTGGATGCCCGACTTGTGCATCGTCTTCAGGGTTGATGGCTGCCATTCCGTATTTGGCCGTCTTATATACCTGAGCTCCCGCCTCAGGTGACCTGTGATTGGCCCGAGGAGGGGGGACCTCCTGATTGGTCGCCGGGCAGTTGTGGTCTGTTCCTTCCTTTCTTTACTTGGTTTAGCACCGGTTTCCATGCATTGCTGAGGGAATAGCCGGAATCCCTATTGAAATTATGTCCTGCCATTTTAATTTCAATTGATTCTTTGACTATTCGGTCCCAGTAACCACCGGCGCGGGCAAGTATCAAGGCGCAGGGTCATTCCATCAATTTCAATGAGACGAAGGTACTTGCCCGCGCCGGTGGTTACTGGGACCGAATAGTCAAAGAATCAATTGAAATTAAAATGGCAGGACATAATTTCAATAGGGATTCTGGCTATTCCCTCAGCAATGCATTGAAACCGGTGCTAAACCAAGTAAAGAAAGGAAGGAACAGACCACAACTGCCCAGCGACCAATCAGGAGGTCCCCCCTCCTCGGGCCAATCACAGGTCACCTGAGGCGGGAGCTCAGGTATATAAGACGGCCAAATACGGAATAGCAGCCATCAACCCTGAAGACGATGCACGAGTCGGGCATCCAAACGTCGGCCAATATGGAACCCTTGACCCGGTGGAAGACCCGAGAATCCTTCACGAATCAAATACGCCGGGAAAGCACCAGATCTTACTTCGTAGTAGTAGTAGTTTTGAGGGGAGGCGACCGACAGCTGAGGCCATTTACGGCATAGGAGACGGACAGGAAAGGATGAAGAGTGGAGAGAAACCAGGCGTCGGCATTAGCCTACTCTTTACGAAAGGCGCCAAGTCAGTTTGCTTGCTGAATTGGAAATTCAGTGCGACCGGTAAGAGATGATAATTATTAATATTAATAAAACAAAGGTTATGCGATTTTCTAGAAAGACAAAGGCTAGGCGGAACATTAAAATAGGAGGGCAAAAACTAGAGCAGGTAGAACAGTTTACGTATCTCGGAAGTTTTTGGACCAACACGGTCAAAGTAGCAGGGACGTAAGGAGAAGAATTGCGCTGGGCAAAGAGGCTTCACAAGGAAGAGGGAGCTGATGACAGGGACGTTGAGTAAGGATATTAAGAAAAGATTCGTAAAAACTTTGATATGGAGCATAGCTATGTACGTCGCGGAAACGTGGTCTTTGAAGCAGGAGGATATACGTAGATTGGAGGCTTTTGAAATGTGGGTGTGGAGAAGAATGGAGAGGGTGAAATGGACATAGAAGAAAACAAAAGAGGAAGTACTTGGTATGGTGGGCGAATAGAGGGGTTTGTTGGGAGAAATCCTATGGAGGCAGGAAAAGTGGATGAAGGGGGTATTGACCGGCAGCGGGATGTTGAAGACTGTAATTGAAGGGAGAATGTTAGGAAAACGGGCAAAGGGAAGGAACAGGATAGGGATGTTGGACGGGATGAAGGGAGGAAGAAAGTACTCAGAGCTGAAGAGGGACCTGATTTAAATAGGATGTTGTGTTTCGCTAGGGGTCACAAATTATTTAATTAGTAATTATGTCCATCCACAAACCTACCTTAACCGGTAGATTACCTCATAATAATAATAAATATCATATTATTTAGTTATATATATATATATATATATATATATATATATATATATATATATATATACTATATACATATATATTATTAGGTAACATATTAAGGTAGGTTTTTGGATGGACACAGCTACCAAATAAATACTTTGTGATTCCTAACAAAACACAAAATCCAGCATCCCACTCTACATCAGGTCCCTCTTCTTGTCTTGTAGAGTGAGATGCTGGATTATGTGTCTTGTTAGGAATCACAAAGTATTTATTTAGTAGCTGTGTCCATCCAAAAACATACCTTAATATCCTACCTAATAATATATATATATATATATATATATGATATTTATTATTATTATGAGGTAATCTACCGGTTAAGGTAGGTTTGTGGATGGACATACTTACTAATTAAATAATTTGTGACCCCTAGCGAAACACAACATCCTATTTAAATCAGGTCCCTCTTCAGCTCTGAGTACTTTCTTCCTCCCTTCATCCCGTCCAACATCCCTATCCTGTTCCTTCCCTTTCCTCTTTTGCCTAACATCCTCCCCTCTATTACAGTCTTCAACATCCCACTGCCGGTCAAAACCCCCTTCAGCCACTTTTCCCGCCTCCATAGGATTGCTCCCAACAAACCCCTCTCTTCGCTCACCATACCAAGTACTTCCTCGTTTGTTTTCTTCTCTGTCCATTTAACCTTCTCCATCCTTCTCCACACCCACATTTCAAAAGCCTCCAATCTAAGTCTATCCTCCTACTTAAATGAGCACGTTTCCGCGCCGTACATAGCTACGCTCCATATCAAAGTTTTTACAAGTCTTTCGTTTACATCCTTACTCAACATCCCCGTCATCAACTCCCTCCTCCATGTGAAAGCCTCTTTGCCTAGTGCAATTCTTCTCCTTGCGTCCCTGCTACTTTGACCGTGTTGGTCCAAAACACTTCCGAGATACGTAAACTGTTCTACCTGCTCTAGTTTTTGCCCTCCTATTTTAATGTTTAGCTTAGCCTTTTTCTTTCTAGAAAATCGCACTACCTTTGTTTTATTAATATTGATTTTCATCCCATACCTGTCGCCCTGAATTTCCAGTTCACTAAGCAATATTTGCAACCCCTTGGCTGACTGACAAACTAAGGCTTGGTCATCAGCATCCTAACTGATTTTACGAATTCCCCGCCCACTTTCATTCCTACCTCCAGTCCTTCCCATGCCTCTTTAATCATTTCCTCTGTATACAGGTTGAACAGCAACGGTGATAAAGGGCAACCCTGCCTTACACCTCTTCCTAACACTGCCCAACCGGACTACCCGTTCCCTACTTGCACCTGTGCAGTCTGAGACATGTACAGGTTGCGGATTAGCCTCCTTTCCCTCCAATCTATTCCTATTTTCTTCAATATGCTCATTCGTTTTTCCTAATTCACTCTATCAAACGCTTTTTCGAAATCTACGAAACAGGCAAATACCTCCTGGTTGTGCTCTATATTCCTCTCGATTAATATTCTCATTACTGCAATGGCATCACGCGTACCTCTCCCCTTCCTAAACCCAAACTGATCATCCCCTAAGTAATCATTTGCCCTACTCGCTATCCTTTGGTATATTATCCTGAGAAAAACTTTAGCTGCGGTGGATATCAAAGTTATTGTCCTGTAGTCCTCACATAATGTAGCCTTTACCTTTTTCGGAATAGGAACTAAAACTGATCTCACAAAGTCTTCCGGCAAGATTCCTTCCTCATAAATACTATGGATCAGCCCATATAGCCTCTTCCTCCCAACTTTTCCTAAGCATTTCAAAAGTTCCGCGGGAATGTTATCCACCCCCACGGCCTTATGTAGTTTCATCTCCCTTAATACCCTTTCTATCTCATCGTCTAGTATGCCTGGACCTAAGCTATCTTCCTCTACGTCATGCTCATTTTCAATGTCTAAATTTGTTGGTCTAAGCTCTTTACTATACAGTTCTTCTATATATTCCTTCCATCTCTCTTGGATCTTTCCTGCGTCAACTATTACCTTACCCGCCTTATCTCTAACTGCTATCGTTGATCTCCCTTTCTTACTTCCCGATAAAGATTTAACTTTGCTGTACAGCGCACCGATTTCACCCTTCCTCTGCAGACTTTCCATATCCTAGCACCTGGTCTTTCACCATGCTTCTTTTGCTTTATTTGTTGCCCGCCTCAATTTATTATTCAATTATTTGTACTTCATTTTGCCTAATTCTGTATTTACATTCTTCCATTTTCGCCGCTCATCCATCTTTGTAGTCATCTCATCCGTGATCCATGGTTTCCTAGTCCTTTTAGGGTTAACGGTTCCAATAATGTCTTTTGCGGCTTAAGACAAACCTTTCTTGATACTTTCCCATTTATCTTCGATTGTACTTAGCTCTTTACCATCCTTCATGATTTCCTCTACCACCTGTTTGTATTCTTTCCTTTTCAAACCATGTAATGCTTCTAAATTTCATTTTCTAGCTCACCGCCCCTGCCTTATCTTTTTGAAACGGACGCTTCATTTCATAACTAAATTTTTAGTCCGAGTCCGCATCCGCTCCCGGGAAGCTGTGCGAATTTATCACACTGTTCCTAAACCTGTGTCTAATCAAGATATAATCTAGCTGATACCTTTCTGAATCACCTGATATTTTCCATGTATACCTGAATCTTTTGTGGTGTCTAAACCAAGTGTTGGTGATGACTAAGTCCTGTCTCCTGCAGAACTCAACTGCTTTCTCCCCGCGGTCATTCCTCGAGCCTAAACCGTAGTCCCCCACCTCATCACCATCCCTTCCTTCGCCTACCGTCGCATTCCAATCCCACATCACTATCAATTGTTTCCCCGCAGGAACACACGCGATTATGTCCTCTAACTGATCGTATATCCTATCGACTTCTTCTTCCTTATGGTTGCTCGGTGGCATGTATAATAACCAAGTTCGTCGGTTCTGCTTTTATCTCTACTAGTAGTGTTCTATACGTTACGTGCTCTATGTTGACTACGCTTCTTCCTACCTCTTCATTTAATATTATGGCAACCCCTCGTTGGCTCTCGTCCCCGCCGCTGTATATTATTCTATAATTATCTTTCCAGTAATCCCCGCTATCCTTCCATCTCACCTCGCATAGACCTAAAATATCTATTTTTCCCCTTTCGCTCTCTCTTTTAACATTCTCCAATTTCCCTGTCCTTATCATTGTCCTAACATTCCTTGTTCCTATTCTAACTAATGTGGTCTTCTTTTCCTGCGTCTTCTGTCCTGCTGCTGTCGGTTTCCCCTTGCAAGGGTTTCGTGGGATGACGACCGCGGAAGCCTTACCTCCCCCGCTGCCGGGCACGACACACCTTGTGCTGAGTCCCGTTGTTGCCAGGAACAAAAATCTCTCTAGTACCATCATAATTTTCTTGGGAATGATAATTGAGGTGGTTTCCCGTTGTCTTCCTCAATAGTGTTTTTAACGTGACACCATCACTTACTGGCCGCCCCACTGGGGTCAGACGCCATTGCAGCCGCCTCACTGAGGAACAGACGCTGCGTGGACTACCTTTCGCCTGGCTCCTAACCTTCGACCTATCTGGCATGGGTGACCCTACCAGGAGCAATTATTATTACTCCCGCCAGCACAGCTCTAGGGGTCATCGGAACGCACAAGCCCTTCCATCACGTCAAGGCTGTAGTCCGCGGAGGGATATATATATATATATATATATATATATATATATATATATATATATATATATATATATATATATATATATATATATATATATATGCTTTCGTAGACGTAACACGGAAGTTCCGAATAGTACAATACACAGTAACACACAATATAGAAACACAAAAAAAGAACGCTCACAAGTATTTTCTTGATATTGCGACGGAAAAAATCCGTCTGCCTCTGAAGATATAGAAGTAATGGCATTACTTCTATATCTTCAGTGTAAGATGGATTGTTTCCTTCGAAATATCAAGAAAATACGTGTGAGTGTTCTTTTTTTGTGTTTATATATTTTGTGTTATATATATATATATATATATATATATATACATATATACACACAGACACTCACACACTTAAGTATGTACGCATATACATATTTTTTTTGTTTTCACACGACACCTGAACAAGACAAATTACGATAAACGCGATAAAGCGAGAAGAAAACGTGGGAGACTTGCCAGATTGTGCCCTAATTTCGCGATGATGCTTTTCCCAGGAGAAAATCCGTTGGGGGTGTTAACCCAAATATCTCTTCCTACAAAATCGGGAGATTTTCGGGCGAATCGCGGAATCTGAGGTCGGGCTCTTGGGCCGGACCGACTCGCTGCAGCAGTAGTTGACTAGAGGCATTTGTGTGGGTTAGGGGGAAACTGCGGCCGATATAAATTATCGCAATGCCAAATACAGAACTACAGCAAACAATGGTCCAGCTTATACGGCTTCGAGATCCAAGTGAAACGCAAGCAAGGACTCCATGCCACTATGGAAACATCACCACCATCCGAAAAGGGAAGCATTTGAACGGGAAAGAATCTTTATATCAATTAGAACGGTGGTCGTCATAATCTATCGTCAACGTCCCGTCCATCAATTCAATTTCGACACTCTTCGCCTCTCCGAACAGTCCGAAGCTTTCTGTTTTGCAGTTATGATTCTCGAGGAAACGGAATACTCTCCAATGCATCATGTTCGAATAAATTATTATTTCCTTGGGCCCTGGATCCCTTAAACACGACGAAAATTCAAGGCGAGGTCTGACTTCCGCGAAAGAGCACATCTTACTCCCATTCGATGCAACGACCTACGACGCAGAGGGTGAAATGGACGAGGGCAGTGCGCGCCCCCACGTGGCGAGGTGAGGGACTGAGGGGAGGGGAGAGAGAAGAGGGGGGATGAATGAATGAGGGGGGTGAATGAGTATGGAGAGCAGTGTAAGAGGGAATGAAATGGGGGAAAGGCCGTTTCGCTCCAACCTACCCCCTCCCAAGAAAGTCAATCCCCCACAAAACCCTATAATGACTCGCAGCGCCACCATTTGAGGGTGGTGGTGCAACCCCTAGGGGCAGGAAAGACCCTTCACGGGAGGGTTCGTTCGCGGGGTTTCCACTCGGTTGACCTACTGAGGACCGCCGTGGAGTCTTTCCCGCCCTCGAGACTCGTTCTCGCGTTCCCGTCGTCCCCACCGCCGCTGCCCCCCCCCTCCCCACACAACCATCGCCCCAGCGGGGGCGGAGGCGACCTCCGGATGGACGGGATGCTTATTCCCCGCTCCATCGCTAGCATGCAACGTCACATTCATGCACCTAACTTTTCTGAAAGGGAAGGAGAAAAGGTTAAGAAACTGGCTTGGAGACGTCCTAATGAGGGGAATGCTTAAATGAGGTGCAAGGGGGGAGCCAGGGGCGGAGAGTCGGACCATTCGGAAGGGGCAATATAATAGTCGCGTAGATCGTGGAAGAACGCGAATTCAGGAAATGGGATGTGATCTTCGGGAGATTAGAATACTCAGTGCGATTCGCGAACATAATTGCCTCCACCTTAGGAAGAATCCACTTACGGATTCGAGGAAGTAATTAGGACCCAGCGTCGTGTCCACGGGTTGGGATGGATGGCTCGAGTATTCTTTGATTCACCCGCGCCATTTCCGACTACCGCAGAAACAGAGGAAGGAAATCCGTCCTCAAAAAAACGTCTCTTCCCCTCCCTTTTAATTGGTCGCGTGCTCATTCCACGTCGCGCGAATTTCGATGCGATGTCGGTGTTTCGTTGCTTCGGCTCGCATTGGAAATTTACTACGCGATTCAAAAAAGGGATATTACGTACAACCAATGTTCCGTCCGCGAGGAATATTTTTCAACTCTTCGAATCGTTGGAATTTTATTTCAAATTTAAATGTTGTTATAGTTGCAAGCAAGAGTAATGATAATTCAAGAAAGCACTCTCTTACGTGCCCACGATGATCATGACGACTTACACGCACTTGATATCAGGGAATCGGTCACAAGTCCTCCGACTCACTTTCACTTACGAATTTAAGTCCGGATTTGGGGAGAGATGCATGAACACCACACGCCCTCGCGGCGGCTTGCGGGGTATTATGTAGATGTAGGTGAACACCAACGGTGGCTAGGATTTGGAAACTTTTTCCGGATCTACAATTGGGTGGGTAACTTCTTCCCTTACTCGTAACGAAGAAGGCTTTAGTTGTTAAGTCAACGCATATTACATTGAATATTAGATCGAATAGAGAGAAATTGGTGAGCACACTACTAATACTAAAGTTAAATAGAGAATCATCCATTAATTGCTTGAATGAAGTCAACTAATTCAAGTATGTCCATATATTCTTCAACTATGTATGCGTCTGTTCATTATCGGCATTAAGGCGACTGCGCGCGTGTCCTCCAACCACGAGCGCCCTCCTCGACTGGCTAGCATCCATCGCGAAAGGAAACGGTGATACGCAAGACTCACCCCATCGATCAAAAGGCCTCCAACGAAATAAATTACGCATTACACAATGAGATCAAACTGATCTGCAATATTTGATGACTTGCCATACTGAGTTTTAGTTGTTTGATGACTTACCATAGCAAATTGAATTACGCTCCTCATATCCTGTTCCTGACCAGACAAATTCACTGTGACAAAAATTGCTTACATATTCCAGCGAATCGGGCAGGTATCCTGCAGGTTGCGATACACAGATAACCTAAATTATACATCCGCGAAACGATACTGAAAAATACAGCAAAAGAACCATCACGTAAATTCCCATACGCATTAATTTTCCAAATTTTTCGTCGAAAGGTCTCTCATTACATACTTATTTAAGCAATTTTCCACTCAAGGAGCGAATGCCTACTATTTTTCCTAACACTAATGACGTAGCAGGACCACAGCAGTGCACTTAACCTCTGCACGCGACAAAAGAAAAAGTCTCGTCGATTTCCGGTGATCTACAAACGAGTCAGGTGAGGGAATGAGAATGACGCCACGGACGAAAAACGAACGTCTCTCGTCGAAACGAATTTGAGATCCAAAGAGCTGGCCAAGGTATTCGCGAGAGAGAGAGAGAGGGGAAGGAAGAGGGAGGGGGGAGGCAGAAGGAGGGAGAGAGGGAGGAAAAGGGAGGGAGGGAGGACGGCTTGCGACATGTCGCGATTACGACGGCTCTTTCACGCGAGAAACTCGGAAGGGGAGGGCGGGGCCGGAGGGCATTCGATCGAGTGAGTGGATGGCAAGATTTGGCGGCCTACACTTGCCTAATGGAAGGAAACGAAGGGAAGGAGAGCACTCAAGCAGAGGACGGGGAGACCGACGAGCGGGCCAAAGAATTACAGGGCGCGTAGATCAACGAAGCGCTGAAACAAGGAAGAAAACAAAACAAAAAATGGGCCCGCCACATATAAAAGATTACCAGAAGAATGAGGACCGAGAAGGGGATGCAATTATAACGAAATGGGCAAATGAAGAGAAAAAGAATTCACCATCATCAAAGCCGCCGGTATTTATCAAAGGTAGGTTTACATTGGCCCCTAAAAAGTATAAATACATAATATATGATTCCTCGTACTTCATTTTGCCTAACTCCTATACAGTTCTTCTATATACTCCTTCCATCTCTCTTGGATCTTTCCTGCGTCAACTATTACCTTACCCGCCTTATCTCTAACTGTTAGCATAGATCTTCCTTTCTTACTTCTCGATAACGATTTAACTTTTCTGTACAGCGCACCGATTTCACCCTTCCTCTGCAGACTTTCCATATCCTCGCACTGCGTTTTCCACCATGCTTCCTTTGCTTTATTTGTTGCCCGCCTCAATTTATTGTTCAATTATTTGTACTTCATTTTGCCTGATTCTGTATTTACATTCTTCCATTTTTTCCGCTCATTCATCTTTGTAATCATCTCATCCGTGATCCATGGTTTCTTAGTCCTTATAGCGTTAACGGTTCCAATAATATCTTTTGCGGCTTTAGACAACCCTTTCTTGATACTTTCCCATTTTTCTTCGTTAGTTTTTAGCTCTTTAACATCCTCCATGATTTCCTCTACCGCCTGTTGGTACTCCTTCCTTTTCAAACCATTTACTCGTAATACTTCGCATTCCATTTTCTAAAACGCCACCCCTGCCTTATCTTTTTGAAACGGACGCTAGCTACATTTCATAACAACTAAATTATGGTCAGAGTCCGCATCCGCTCCCGGGAAGCTGTGCGAATTTATAACACTGTTCCTAAACCTGTGTCCAACCAGAATACAATCTAACTGATACCTTTCTGAGTCACCTAGCATTTTCCATGTATCCCTGCGTCTTTTGTGGTGTCTAAACCAAGTGTTGGTGATGACTAAGCCCTGTCTCCTGCAGAACTCAACTGCTTTCTCCCCGCGGTCATTCCTCGTGCCTAAACCGTAGTCCCCCACCTCATCACCATCTCTTCCTTCGCCTACTGTCGCATTCCAATCCCCCATCACAATGAAATGTTTCCCCGCAGGAACACACGCGATTATGTCCTCTAATTGATCATATATCCTATCTACCTCTTCTTCCTTATGGTTGCTCGGTGGCATGTATACCTGAATAATAACCAAGCTCGTCGGTTCTGCTTTTATCTCTACTAGTAATAATCTATCCGTTACCTGCTCTATGTTGAGTACGCTTTTTCCTACCTCTTCATTTGATACTAAGGCAACCCCTCGTTGGCTCTCGTCCCCGCCGCTGTATATTATTCTATACTGATCACTCCTGTATTCTGTATCCTGTATCACTCCTTTCCATTTCTAGCATAACATTCTCCAATTTCCCTGTCCTTATCATTGTCCTAACATTCCACGATCCTATTCTAACTAATTTGATCTTCTTCTCCTGCGTCTTTTGTCATGCTGCTGTCGGTTTTCCCTTTCAAGGGTTTCGTGGGATGACAACCGCGGAAGCCTTACCTCCCCCGCTGCCGGGCACGACACACGGCCGATTGGCCCGAGCCCCGTAATTGCCAGGACTCAAAATCTCTGTTCTGTCCATCATTTAAATCTTGGGAAAGATAATTTAGGTGGTTTCCCGTTGCTCACCTCAATAGTGTTTTTAACGTGACATCATCCCTTACTGGCCACCCCTCTGGGGTCAGACGCCATTGCAGCCGCCTCACTGAGGAATAGACGCTGCGTGGACTACCTTTCGCCTGGCTCCTAACCTTCGACCCAGCTGGCATGGGTGACCCTACCGGGAGCAATTATTATTACTCCCGCTAGCGCAGCTCTAGGGTTCATCGGAACGCACAAGCCCTTTCACCACGCCAAGGTTTTGTATATGGAACGCTCTTCGGCGACGTACAAATAAATATAAACACAGATGTAGATTTTTAGAATATAGAGAGACAATGAAAGGACACTCTCAATATGCTATTTGACATTACGACAGCTCGGCTGTCGTCTTCAGAATTTCTTGCCGAAATGTCAAATAATATACTGTGAGTGTCCTTTATTTGTGTCTCTATAGTCCAAAAATCTACATCTGTGTTTATATATATATATATATATATATATATATATATATATATACATATATACATATATATATTTGTGAATGGGCCAGAGAAAAAACACAGAAAAGAAACTCTTTCCGAATTTTCGGTGGCGATACCACCTCTCTCAAGGGAGAGGAGTACGTCTCACATCGGTGATCTTTCGTGATCTTCACTCTTCATTTAAATCATCAATGTAGAACACTCATAAGAGCAATACAGCATTTGGACGGTCGAGAAAACCATAATGGTATGAAATAATTGCGCACTGCATAGGCACACTCATTTTTTTACATTCGCAACGATAAAAGGAGACAACGGCATTATCAAATAAAATCACCCATGGGCAATCTTCACTCTCTTGCTCCGTAATTAAGTTGAGCCGCAGTCCCAGGAAGGCTCGAAGTCCTCGGAAAACATGAACTTCCTTTTCACATCATTAACGTACAGATGACATCTTCGAGTAGACAGTGTCTGCTTCTTTTCCGACGTCAGCCTCGCATTATTTTAGCCTTGCTTACTCTACGTTCTACTGTTAAGCAGAGATGGCGCAAACGGGAAGTGAAAGAAACCCGTTCTTTGTTAAATTTGGAAGAAATTCGTTTCGCCGCGGGGCCTCTTTTGAACGGGAGCACGCGATTATATTTCGGGAGAGTTTCGTGAGAATGGAAGTGGAGAGAGCTGATCATCGAGTCGCCATTTTTCCGTCTCCATGGAAACAAAAGGTTCACTAGCTTTGCAGATATGCAAATGGTGACGCCTCGACTCGGCTCCAGCGAAGCGGTGTATATTTACATTTGCCTTTCCTAATTCCCGCAGGGCAGGGAGCTTGATGGTTTGCATCGTTCCCGCACGCACTTCGCACCGAAGCCTCACTTGGTCATTCGGATGCGTGTTCGTGCCTGGTTGCAATCCGCGCGATGTAGTGGCGGGGCAACTACTTGCATATTTGTTTCGTTGGATCCTTTTTTTTGAAGACCAAAAGCAGAATTAAAAGACGGAATGCACGTAAGTATGTGCTAATTAGGACAAGATCCCCACCCAAGGAATTGGGAGAGTGAAGTGAGGGGGGAGTGTCCCCACCTCTCCCCTCGCTTGCAGGTTGAGCACATCCATTTACAAAGAGAATAGTCGGAGGCGTCACCTTGAACGGGTACAAGGAGTTCTCGCGGATTTCTTTTCCTGCGTGTAAGGACACATTTTCCGAAGAGAGTGGGAAGGAGGAATTGGAGAAAAGAAATTAGCGCGTCATATTCCCAAAAATACCTTTTGTCTGCTCCTGAAATCCAAACGTTGACTTCAAGCCGCGCGGGTGGATGGGACGGGGGAAGGCACTCGGCGTGGTGGGCTAAGGGTCACTGATTACGCCGCGGAAGAACGAGGGGAGAGCGTATCCCTAGGGAAGAAGGGTCGCCGGGGATCCCCGCCGAACTATCCTTTTCGACTCCGACGGTTTCCCGAGGGCGGGCAGTGCCGACCGCCCCAGCGAAGCACTCGCGGAGATGGTGCCTCGATCGGCCACGGGGAAAACAAGCAGATACAACAGGGGGGAGGGGGGGCGAAGGGACGAAGCGGGCTTCCGGTTTGATTTCCACCTCTCACACGCATTCTTTCATCACTTTAAAACATCCCAAGGATGCGCATTCGTAAACACACACACACGACACGGCATTTGAGTTGACGCTTCTTTCGTTGAACCACTCAGTCGCAGTCGAAGCTGGCCCGCGAGGGTCGTCCCTCACAACGGAATGTCGTGCCTCACCAAGGGGTGTCGAGGAGGGGGTCGCGCACGCCCCCGCGGCACTATTTCCCCCATCGTCACTTTGGGGGTTCACAGGAGCGATCGGACGGCGTAGGGGGGGTTGTCCTTCCCGAGATCCTTTGGCACCAGAGGGGCGGGGCTCCCATCTCCTTCCCCACTCGCGCATATATACATATATATCATTCAATCGTGCTCTCCCCAATCCACGCCGATCGCCATTCCATCCGATTGACGCCGTGCGGAATGGAATTTGTCGCAGCGGAAGAAGGCGACTCTGAAAAAGGCAAGCAAATGCCTCACCGTTCGTCAAAAAGGACGGAATTGGTGTCGAGACCTCCCGCCGCAGTTCCTCTCTCCTCATTGGCCACACACTCCCAAGTTCCACTTTCACGCTCTCTCCGAAAACATTTCGCGTCAATCCGGAATGACCGCGGTTGAATTTTGAAGCGATTTTCACTCGACAAAAAAGAAAACCCGTCCGGGCGGGAGGCTCCCGTATCCACCAGCCGTTTTGGACGGCGTCCGATGTCGCCGACGAAGCGAGGGCGTCCGTTCCCTCCCTCGGCGAGAATCACAATGGGCAGGCAGGCCGCAATGGCCGGGGGGCACATTTCATCGGCACATCTCCACGACGCCAGCGGTCGTGCATCGGAAACCATATCACGCGCGACGAGGGACGTGCTTTGTTCGACGGGAGTCGCCCGCTGCGGAATTCGAGGAAACACTCCCGACACTGGGCTCCTTCCAATGCCCCAATGCGTTCGTAAAACTAATTATCGAGGGGTCAAATCAGACATTCGGAAAATACCACCCTCAGCGTATCACTTGATCCACCCATCGGATGTGAAAGCACGAAAACGTGGCTCTGGCTCCTACGGGGATGATGCCAAGAGTCCTCCTACTCGTACCACAAGTGCAAATCCTCGACCGGGGTCCAGCGAGGGACTGGCGTGCCGTGGGCAGGGCCGACTCGCTACGGTCGCCCGGCGACGCACCGAACTCCGTCGTGAAGATTCGGCGGCAGTCGAAGATGTCTGAATCTGGGAGCTCGCACCTGCTCGTCGCCGGGGAAACCCGCGAGACCGGAGGAAGGAAGGAGTAGGTCCCCCCCTCCACTTCGAGGGGAAAGAGAGAGCACGCCAGGCACCGTTCCTCCGGGCGGAAGGACTCCGACCGCCGCCAACTGCTTCACTCCGGGAAATTATTAAGAATACGGCGGGCGAAGGCAGACACGACTGCCCTAGGGGCGGAGGGCGGGGGAGGGGCGAGTGGGAAGGTATGCGCGAGACAGTGGTGGGTCACCGAACACTCGTAGGGGCCCCCGCCTCTGTCTCCCCTCCGTCTTTTGAGAGTCCTCGAGGAATGCGAATCCTTAATGGCGGGGCCATCCCCCCTCGGGGCCTCGACGCCCCAAGGGGGTGGGTGGGGACCCTTCGGCCGCCCGACGAGCCCTCCGCAGGCGCCCCATCGCACCGGGAGGACGGGGGTGCAGGGGTTTAGAGTTTCCCCGGGCCCGTCCGGGTGGGGGAGGCGTCGTCTTTATCCGTCGCCCTGCGTGCGTGCGCCCTCTCGTGCGTGACGGGGATTCGGTCGCGCCGCTGATCCGGAATTCGACGGATGAACGGCTCACTCGGCACGAGAGCGGCTCGGTCGCGAACTCGACTCGACCCGCTCATTCTTTTCGCTTCACAGACACTGCCTTAGTCACTCCGCGTGCAAGAGATTAGCGGTCGCGACATATCAATTAGCAAAGGTTAATGACTCGGGAGGAACTCAGTAATGAGGAGCCGTTACATTGCGGATAATTGCATTGAATTTGCGCCATTTCGAAGTGAACTGCTAGCATTTCCAAGATTCACAGTACACAGTACAAGCGTTACGCTTGCAGTCGAAAATGGACGTCAACTTCTCCAACGGGGAAAATTAAATGTTCAGTGGAAAAAGAGAATGAGTGGCCGACTCTTCGGTACCGTATGGGGAGAATAATATGGATTACTTCTTAATCTGATAATTACTTGTCCGCCGAATGAAGACACATTTCCGTTTAGTGCGGAAAACTATTACTTGTCCTGATCATCTCTTAAGAATGCATTCTCATCGAACCTGAGCGATGTTCACATATCATTTTTCGACAAAAAAAAGTATATGAACAATCAGTCTTTTTTTGAAAAAAAAAACTTTTTTCCTACTAGAAATTCAACATAAAATAAATTTCCATTGCTTCATTTGGTAACGGCAACACCACGACGATCCTGGTGGATATCATTTGAGGTACAGCGGATTGAAGGGGAATCTGCATGTAGAAAAGCCCAGGTGAAATGGAGAGAGAACGGGGATTATTGGGGCGATAGTTATAGGGTAATGTATAGCGAAGGGTAGGAGAGGCGGCGAGGGGTGGCAAATAGTACGGAATGAGAAACTGAGGAGTAGCGTGGAGAGTATAGTACAGGTGAATTAAAGAATATTATCATTAGAAATACGGACAACCTGGCTAATTTAGGAGTACTGTCGGGGTTCATTCAAAAAATCAGTCACCGGGAAGTATGATTAGATAATGATCGATCGATCGATCGATACGATCATTCAGGCGAAATAACTTCAAATTCTCTTATATGAAGACGATTCTTGACATAAATGGGGAATTGGGATGGCAATCGAAGGGAGAGAGGACAGTGAGGGAGTAGAGATATGTTCAGTGATGAGGAATGACGGCGGGAAAATAGAGTTTTTAAGGATAGATTGGTTAATTATAACTGACACATTATTTTAATACCAAAGCGGGCGTGCGCAAACGCGGAAAACGCCAAGAGATCACGGGCATCGATTCAGGAATAGAGCGATCGACGTACGACGTAGCATTGATGGGCGCTTCGTGGTTGCGGAGAGGAATGGAGAAAATGAAATGGACGGAAAGAGAATTCAACAACGTAGCTCTGAGCAAGAGATACAGTTGCCGTGAACAATGCGATGGAGGCGGAACAAGTGGATGTGGGGTGAGATGCGATAGGCAATGGGTGGCTGAAAGCGGTAGCAGGGGACAGGACGCTGGGAAATCGAGGCGGGGGGGAGGAAGAGAATTGGCAAGCTGAGTGAAATTACGGATGGCAGAAAGCATACAAAACTTATGTCTTGAATAATTGCAAGATGGGGTTTACGGATTTTTTGTAACATATTATTTAAAGATTAAAAGTACACTGGTACCGAGTCAAAAGAAAACCAACCTCTAAGCTGGTAGACACCACCATGATGACATTTAATGACGTGGGACTTGCGGCTGTTTAGCGGAGGGCTTGCAGTCAGGGTTCCCTCTGTAAATTCAAGCTGTGCGATTGGTAGATGAGCGGCTGTATGATATGACCACGTCGATTCGCATTTTCATGCTGGGTTTACTTTCACCACGCAGTCGAAATGAATCGGGATCGGATGCTGGAGCTTTTATTTCCTGGATTACCATGACTAACGCATTTTCAATTCACGTAAGCGACAACAGGGGGACTGGATCCTAAACGTCTCACCCCAAGTCTGTGCCTATCAGCCCTCCGACAACGGAACCGTGAAGGACTTTTGGTCCTCGGAGGATTGGCTCCGGGCACGACGACCGGAGTGTCTCCATTGGCGTGCGGCCCTCGTGGGGTGAGCAGGAGGGAGGTAGGGAGGGGGGGTAGTCGGTGGGACGCCTCCACCCCCCACCCCGCCACTCCTCCTACCCTTGGGCACATCACGACACACCACTCGCCGTGCGCCGCGAATTTTTATGCCCTCGCCTTTATTTTCCGACGATCGAGAAGTTATTCGTTCGCGGTATGGAGATTTCGAATTCTTTTTTATTCCACATAAATATGTATTTAATTCACTCCACGCTGAGGGGTCAAGTGATCCCTTCAGAGGCCCTTACTTTCACTCGGTGGTCACTTTCACGTGGCATCTTAGCCCACCACTGCAATCAAGCCGAACGTTGTGCCGTCAAAACGATTTGTCACTCATTCTTCCCCTCACTATATTTTACATCTATGGAGACTCCGTTGCGTCGGTTCAATGCTTGAATGTTTCCGATCAGCATTTTTGTGGTCTGTTTTCAAAAAATGGAGTGGCAAATTCAAGACATCTTATTTTTACATCACGAAAAACTGCCGAAGATACTTGAACTCTGACTTTGGCAGGTCAAAGAAGAGCGCCTTCCTCATCATCGAATACTTACCACGTACTTGCATTCGGAACTTAACTCTCCGTTTGCGGATTACGATTGAACGTGCAATCCTCGCTTGCGTAAATCAGTGTTCGAAACATATTACTGAGTTGCATTCAAGATTGAATTAAAGACCAATTTCCGCATGAATTTAATACCAGCCACGTTCGTTTGAATTGTACACGTCATTGATCACTCTCCGGGAGTCACTAACATTTGATACATGTGTTTTGTAGAATGTACACGGCTGGAGTGGAATCCAATGCCACTCTCATGGCGGCTCGTCTACTATGGATGCCTTTAGAACATAAAAGGTGTGATCAAAAAAAGACAGGACTGATTTTATAACTTGTTTATTTCGACTTAAACAGCTTAATCGAACTTGTCGTCCTCGAAGTACATGCCTTGGCTGACGACACACCTTTGCCAACGTTTCTTCCAGCTCTCGAGCCCTGTCGGGTAAGCCGCCTTAGGGATCCCCTTCATGTCCGCCGGACAATTAGTTTTCATACCCGCAATATAGTCGAATCGGCGCCCTTTTAAGGTTGATTTTAACTTTGGAAACAAAAAAGAAAGTTTTAAGAAACTCTGGGTCGGCATTGGCTCCATCCAGTAGTTCCTGGCAAATGTCCGCACGTTTTTGTCTCTGTTCATCAGTCAGCACCGGCGGGACGAATTTTGATGCGACGCTCAAAATGTCTCTCAAAATTGTCTGACCGGATCCAAGACTAATGTTCACTGCCTCGGCTATCTCCCTAACAGTTAAACGGCGATTTGCCTGCACCAAATCGTTCACCAATTTGACATGGTTGGGGACTGTTGAAGTGGAAGGCCGCTCCGTTTGCGAATCTTCATCTGTCGAGCTTCTGCCCGATTTAACACGACTGTGCCACTCAAAACAGTGACTTCGACTCATAACTTCATTAACAAAGGCTTGCTGAATCATTCCAAATGTCTCCGTAGCACTTTTGCCAAGTTTGAAACAAAATTTCTCGCACACATGCTGTTCCTCTAGCTCCTTCATTGCTGCCGTTGCACGCGGCGAAGAACAGGTTAAGACACGAACCGCTGCTGCTGCGCAACGACTCGATGTCAACAAGCACAACACCTCTCGTTTAAGTCGTCAAATGTGTCGCTAGATGGTGCACTGTGTCTCGTTTCGATCCGTTGAACGGTTTGCGCAGAATAAAATCAGTTCGGTGTTTTTTACAGAAAAATGATGCAATATTTTATTTAAATCTGGAGTAAAAATTGCTCATTGAAGCTTATATTCACCCTATACATACAAGTCTGTGAATGAGCTGATGAATGTTGAAGAAATGAACTTTTTCAGAGCATTCAAGTTATCTTATCCTACCAAGCAAAGTAACCTTATTTCTTATACATGCACATATAATACTCACTCCCATTGAACTTTCCCAATGCTATCAATCAAAATTACTCTGATACCTAACACCCCCTGACACACGCTCTAGATCCACATCGAAGGGTAAGATTCATGGGCGGAAGTCTCCATATTAAATTCTTCAGTGCATTTTTCTTTTTCTGGTGTACCTGTCATCAATTTCTCCTTGCAAATTCTTCTTTCGACAACCCTATAACTCAACTGCCCCCATTCATGCGCACATTTACTCCCGAAACAACTCCCAAATATAATAAATAAGAATGCCTATGATCCAATTGGTTCGCAGGCATTCAGGAACGGAGCGGGGTAAGAGGAACCTCCGACGGGGCACTCGCCTCGCATGACGACGAGGCCGCACTGCCGCCTCCTCGAGAGCCGTGATTTTCGGGGGCGGCTGCTGAGGAGGCGGGAGGTGAGAGAGGGCGCTGCGAATGGCGCCAAAAACCACTCGACGGCCTCCAGGGGGAGCGGATGCTGCTGGCCGGGTGGGAGGCGAGAGGAGAAGGCAGAGGGAAAAAACGCGCCCACCTTCCCTCGAGGAGCAGCTGACCTGACTCAACAACCGGAGGGGACGCCGCCGCAGGAGGACCCCTCTCTCTCCCTCCGCCGCCTGTGAATGGTGGGTGGCGAGCGTGATTTGAGGGGGAGGGGGGGGCAGTGGCAGCAGGTGTGGCAGGAAAGGACAGCAGGTGCTTTAAAGGAGGTGTTCTCGAGAGCAGTGTGCTTCGATGTGATCCTCCCTGCGGAGCGCACGCTGTGTGAATGCTCTTTTTGCAGGCCAGTCAACCATTCTCGCTTCGAACGGCGACTTCTCTTCCCGTCACGAATATATTCTTCCAAAAATGTATTTGCGATAACTAATTGGTTTAGAATACTGAAAATACATGCGCTGCTTCGAGGGTTAAGCTGGGATGGGGGATTTACAGCCATGAAAATGACATGGAAATGGCGATGGGGAGGAAGGGAATCACCCCGAATAGGGTGAGGACCGGGAGGGAGGGACGAAAGAGGAGTCCCTCCTTCGAGTGGCTCCTCGTCCACGACTCGCATGATGTCAGCACGAAACACAAAATTACGACGACTGCGAAACTTCTGCATGTGGTGCTTATTTTATTAGGGGCTCAACAAAACTAAAAGGGACGTACTATTCCCAAATATAAGGAAGACTAAGGTGAAAACGAAAGGGGGGCAGGCGGAGCAATTCACACACGTGCTCGAACTGCGCTCCCGAGGACAGTGACGGCAGTGGTGGGGACAACGGGAAGAATTGCATTGGAAAAAGAACCGTCTAAGTCCTTGACAAGAAGATAATTGATGGCAGGTACGTCGAGTGAATAAGTAAAAGACACGTAAAGACTGATTTAGAGCCTAGTGCTCCACAGATTCGAAACTGAGCATTGTAGGCAAGAGGACTATTGGGTGTACATCGTAGGCTTTTGTGACGCGTGTTTGCTAGAGAATGGTTAGAAACAAGTTGGACGCGGAGGTGGACTGGCCTCCACGTTTGACGGATGGAGAAGAGCGGAAGTTGTCGGGGGAAATCCAATGAAGGTGGACATTTGGAGAGGCTGCCCGTGGTTGAAGATCACGATATCTGGGAGAATGATACGTAAATGGCAGATGGGAAGGAAGAAAATTGTGTTCTTAGACGCCAAGAAGCTAGGCAGGAAGTGTTAAAGACTGAAGTAGGAAGTAAAGTGGGGGTCAAAGAAGATTAAGCCCACACAATATTTAGTGCATAGCACTTATTAATTAGCGACCTTCCAAGCCACTAACTTTTATGAATAAATTACATTTGAATTTCCGTAGCATACGTGTATCTCCCTAGAGGTCCGGTTTGCAAAGTTTGAACGAAATAATTAGATGTAAATATTTACTAGACATATCTTACATCAGTTGCTCTTTCATAACGAATCAAAATATGTGCTTGATATTTCTCTTTAATTCAATGCCTAAGTCTGCATACGTAACCGATAAGTTGACATCACTCTTGGCTTGCTCGGCGCTTACAACTACAATTTCAACAATTCATTTGACGAAAACACACCACGTTGAGGTGAAGATTTTTCGATCATTATAATTGAAAGGCACTGAAACGTTTCATAATTAAATAATAATTTTCCCCTCGAGCAGTAGTAGTGACCACTAATCAAGTAGCTTCAGGCGTGATGTGGTGGAAGTCGAACATAATGAATAACTGATCGTATCACTTTTCCTCTTGGAAAAGTGATACGATCAGTTAATCATTCAGTAGTGACCACTGTTGAGCAAATGTGTTTATGTACTTGCCACACGTCTTTGTATATTTCATCACCGTATACCCATAATTTATTCAGTATAAGTTCGCAATGAATAAAATTCGATACATTTCTAAGAGATTATATCGCATTTCTTTGGCTGGAGGCATCTCTCACATGAGATTTAAAATTTATATCCTTCTTTATTTTCTTTCGTTTGCAAAATCATATGCCATAAAATTTAATAATTCCATGCATAATATCTATCACGCATAATAATGCCCGCAGAGAGCCCGGCAGTTAGAGCGCTCGGCCTCGGGCGATATGTTACTTCCAGGTTCAAATGTGGAGAATACTTGGCATATTACTATGCCATCCTAGTTTCCTCGCCGCTCGATCTCCCTAAAGGGCATGACACCACACCGGCAAAGGAATGGAGGCCAGCTCCAAAATTAAATATCAAAAGGCCTTTCGGGTTGATTACTCAGGAAAAACTTATATTGGAAAAAAATGGAATAGTTTTCGGTGAAGAGCAATAAAACGCAGCGTTGAAAAGGCTGTATATCTCCAGGCGATATTAGTAAAAATTGATAACTAATCATTTATTTTTTTATTTGGGTAATCTACCGGTTAAGGTAGGTTTTTGGATGGACAGAACTACCAAATAAATATATTATTACTCCTAACAAAACCCAAAATCCAGTATCCTACTCTCCATCCGGTCCCTCTTCATCTCTGAGTACTTTCTTCGTCCCTTCATCCCGTCCAATATCCCTATCCTGTTCCTTCCCTTTCCTCGTTTGCCTCACATTCTCCCCTCTATTAAAGTCTTCAACATACCACTGCCAGTCAATGCCCCCTTCTTCCACTTTTCCTGCCACCATAGGATTTCTCTCAACAATCCCCTCTCTTCGTCCACCACACCAAGTACTTTCTCATTTAAAATGTCATAAATTAAATTAATATAATAAAAATTAGTTTTAAAAGTTAACCAATTAATGCAGTTATGTATGCATGCTATTAATACAGTAAATATGTATTTATTTATACTATTTGATATGCATTAATTCTGGTCGATTTACGATTATTGGTGAGATATTACAAATCGCGCTGTCTTGCTTTCAGGTAAAACTTCTAATTGCAAATTGCAATTAAGTCTCGTGCTTTAATTATCCAGGCTCAAAATTTTCCCGAAGCTGCGTCACAGATTAAATTTTCTTCAGTTTCAAATTATATTGTATTCGAACAAAAATACCGGTTATTGAAACGGATGCCTCAATCCCATGCCGTGTATTTTATCAATAAAATCCTCGTCTTTGCTCGAGTCACTCTGAAGTAAAGTCGGGTGAGGTGGCCCATGGGAGACGGGGAAGCCATTGATCAAATCGAATAGAGGATGCAATGAGATAAGAGCGTGGGAAGAGTGCAACGGAAGCATTGATGGCAATGGGAGCCGGCGCAAACCCGACCCTTGGCTTGCCGACGTAAATTGCATTTTTTAAGAATTTTGAGAATGACATGCATATGAAAGCATTAGCCGGGACGAAAAGAAAGGATAACCCGTAGGCGAAGGAAAAACTTAGGAGTGAAGTCAGGGGGATGCATGGAATGGAATAAAGATGGCAGCACTGTAAAAAAGGGATGTCGATAGTTTAAACGCGAAATTAAGATTAACTGGAGATAACTGGAACGAAGCGGGTGGGGAATTGATTCGATCAGTGAAGTTTGTGAATGCTCAAGCTTAAGTTAACCAGCCGAGGGATGAAAATCATTACTGATTGCATAAGTGGCTGGTATGCGGCGAAAAATTGATATGAATAAAATGGAGGATTTAGAGAAAGGTAAGGCTAAGTAAGTGAAATGATAAAATACTAGGGCAAGAAGTAGTGCGTTTGGAACAGTTAACCTATCTTGAAAGTGTATTGGATCAAGACGGTCAGAGTAGTCCGGATATAAGAAGAAGAACTGAGTTTGGCAAGGAATCTTTTCAGCTTTTACGATGAGGAGAGAAATGATTACGGGGGTGTTGAGTAAAATTGTTAAGGAAAAAATAGCGAGAACTTTGATGTGGAGCGCGGATTTGTCCTGTGCAGTACATAGCAATGAAGTCCAAAACTTGATCATTGAAGAAATGCCATGGCCGTAGATTGGAGGCCGTCGAGATGTGGGCGAGGAGACTGACGGAAAAGGTGAAATGGAAGTATAGCCAAATATAACTTCAAATGAGGCAGAGGAAAGGTGGATGCATGGCATTTGGATTGGCGATGGGATGACGAAGAGTAGTGTGATACAGAGAAGAGGACGTTGGGCAGGTGAGATGAGGGCAGGATAAGGGAAGGCGCATGTCGGGCGGGATGAAGGGAGGTAGGACGCATTCAGAGATGAAGAAGGGACAATCGGGAGAGTGCGGTGTCAGGTTTTCTTGCAAGTCGAAACTAAGTTTACTTGCCGTCTCAAGTTTGTGCCCATCGAAAACCTACCTCAAACGGTAGACTTCCAAATAATAATTTGATCAATTACTTAAGCCTTATCAAATTTCGATTTTTCATCCCCCGTTTAATATCTCTCCCTCCCCTTGGAGGGCACCATCCAGATTCACTTAGGAGCAGAGTTGGCGAAGGACATGTAAATCAATGCATATATTCCCTGAGAAATCAAATTTCCATTGTCATTTCATCATCCTCCCCTTATATTCCATTCCTTCATTCCAAGTTACGTACCCCGCCCTCTAAACTGCCAAATTCGTCAATTGTTGTGGACACAAGGTAGTATACAATTCGTATTTCCATCACGGGTCACACTTGGACTGCGTTCCAAAAATGATTCTGCCCGATGAGCAATAAGCTTGCAGTGATATATGAAGATAAAAGACATGTTGGTTCTGCCTTGAAAAAGAATACGACGGATGGCCTAAAACAACGGATAGCAGTGAAGTCCATTGCAGAAAGCTCCTTTGGCCGTATTAAAATTCCCTCCATGACGTTTTTACGGCCGCAGTAGTTCTCATTTTTTTAATATAAATATATTTTTTTAAGGTCGGAACCATACCAAATAACTCCGTGCGACAGAAAAATATTTTCGAAGGATGTCGTTGTTCATTTAAATGTTGAAGTGGGTGGAACGGAAGTCCTAGGCCTGCCCAATCAGAGCCTTAGGCGCGAGAGGGAACTCGCGGCAGTGGTTGGGCGGAAGGGAAGGGTGCGAATGAACACGGAGAGCACTCCGAGGGCGTGGATGGGGAGGCCAAGTGAAACGGGGCGACACGAGAAACAAAAGAGTAACGAAACGCGATGGCGGCTATGTGGCGGAGACGTCTTGGACATACTAGATTGGCGGAAGTGAGATCTTATCCCATGGGTGGAGCTGCATAACAAAGAGATTGGGGGGAATGGCGGGCCGTGTCTGGCTTGCCGATGAGGGGCCCCGCCTCTTCGCTCGGCGTGGGAGCAATGGCGCTAAAAATGACCCGAGTCAAAGCTCGTGTCGTGAGGGGCGACATCACGAGCGTTGGGGGGGGCAGGCTGAGCACTTTGTTTCTCCCCCTCCCCCCCAAATCCGACAACTGATGCCATATCGCTACTCATATTTTTCCAAATTTAAGCCGGATTTTACCACTAGACCTGAAAATCATCAAAAATAACCATTATACACATTGAAAGATGAGTAACACTATTTTGAAAACGTTTTTCAATCAATCTATGGCTTTCATGAATTGAGAAAAGGGATCTTTCGTCATATATTTTCATTATATTGCAAACCCTGATCTATAGTAGGAGATCCCAAGAAAAAAAGCTAACCTAAGGTCAACGAACTGTTAGGGTAAATTTTATTTTGGTATTCTACCAGTAAATGTGGGTTTTTGATGGACAAAAGCTACCAAACGTTAGCATGAGAATTCATTTGCATCTTCCAACAAAGCAAAACCCGCAATCCAACAATAAAATAAGCCTACGTTTGCTTACTTCCTTTTTCCCTTCATCCCGTCCAACATCCCTATCCTGTTCCAGCCGTTTCCTCGTTTGCCCAACATTCTCCCCTCAATTACAGTTTTCAACATCCCACTGCCGATCAATATGCCCTCCATCCATTTTTCCTGCCTCCATAGGATTTCTCCCAGCAAACCCCTCTCTTCGCCCACCATACCAAGTACTTCCTCATTTGTTTTCTTCCCTGTCCATTTCACCTTCTCCATTCTTCTCCACACCCACATTTCAAAAGCCTCCAGTCTACGTCTATCCTCCTGCTTCAATGACCACGTTTCCGTACCGTACATAGCTACGCTCCATATCAAAGTTTTCACGCGCCTCTTCATAACATCCGTAATCAACGTCCCTGCCATCAACTCCCTCCTCCTTCAGAAAGCTGCTTTGCCTGACGCTGTTTTTCAAAATTACGTTCCTACTATTTTGACCATTTTGATCAAAAACATTCCTGATTTATGTAAACTGTTCCACCTGCTCTAATTATTAACCCCCATTTAAATATATAACTTGACTTATTCCTTAACTTCTCTTTAACCATTTCTGTCACATATGTATACGAGGTTCAAAAAGTATCGCGAATTTTTCGCGGGTTACGTTTATTTGATTTTTGATTTTTTGTGGCGTTATGTCGGTACTTATACCTCTCACTTATGCCGAAATGTTCGGCCATTATGAATGTTCCGTTAATTGCTGACAGCTTTTTTGCTTGGACGTGTTTTGGCTTGTCTTCGATTTTAGCCTGTTTCATAAATTGATCAAAGAATCTATATCAAATATTTTGTGACAACGAAATTAAGTGCGCGGACATATTCCGAATGTTGACTGTGTCATTTAGAGAAGCTACCTTGAACCGAAACAACCTTTATAGGTGATAAAAATGTTCTCAGAACGACGAAGAGCGTGCCGGACGCCCGAGCACGTCAGCGACAGACGAAAACATGATGAAGTGAAGAAAATAGTATTGGCCAATCGTCGTATCACCGTTAGAGAAGTTGCTGAGGACCTAAACATATCGATTGGCTCGTGCAATTCGATTTTTACCAATGATTTGGGCTTGACACGGGTCGCCGCGAAATTCGTACCAAAATTGATCACTTTCGACCAAAAACAGCAACGCATTGACATTGCTAATGAGGTGTTGTACTTTGTCCGCGACGACCCAAATTTTCTCCAGGGGGTCATAACTGGTGACGAATCATGGGTTTACGGTTATGACGTGGAAACTAACTCTCGATCATCCCAATGGAAGCTGCAGCTCGAGCCAAGAACGAGAAAAGCGCGCCAAGTTCGGGCAAATGTGAAAGTTTTGCTAATAGTTTCCTTCGATTGCAGGGGTGTGGTGCATCATGAGTTCATGCCACAGAGTAGAACGTAGGTAAATAAGGAATATTATCTGCATGTTATGCGCAATTTGCGCGAAGCGATTCACCCCAAACGCCCGGATTTGTGGAAGAACAAAAATTGGATTTTGCACCATGACAACGCCCCTGCTCACACATCGTTACTTATGCGCGAAGTTTCGGCTAAAAACAACACACTAATGATGCCGCAGCCACCGTATTCCCCAGATCTGCCCCCCAGTGACTTTTTCTTGTTCCCAAAACTTAAGAGGTCCATGAATGAACGACGCCACGCTACGATTGACGAGATAGAGACTGCATCGAAGGAGGAGCTGAACAAGATCACAAAAAATAATTTTTTGAAGTGCTTCGATGATTGGAAAAAACGTTTGCACAAGTGTATAATATCCAATGGGGATTACTTTGAAGAGGACAAAATAGATATTCATGAATAAATAAATAATTATCGAAATAACACAATGGTCGCGATTCTTTTTGAACATACCTCTTATATGAGAGAAGAAAATGGATGAATGTAAACACGAATTAGGCAAAAGGTAGTTCAAAGAGTTAAGTAATAAAGTTAGACGGGTAACAAATGGGGAGAAAGAAGCGTAATGGAAGAGGCTGTGCGAGGATATGGAAAATATACATACTATAGAATGGATGAAAATGATGCGCTATTCAAGAAGGTTGAAATACTATCGGGAAGTAAGAAGGGACAATTGTTGCAACCAATCAAAGTTAAGTCAGAATATGTATTAGCTGAACAAAAAAAAATTCAAAGAGAGATAGAAGGGAGTAAATTCACATCGGCTGGTCACCTCTGGCCACTTTAGTGAACTCATCTACATCTACATCTACATAATACCCCGCAAGCCGCCGCAAGGGCGTGTGGCGGGGGGTGTTAGGTCACCAACCGTAAAAACGAAAAATACCACATGCAAAAAACAACACGGAAAATTACACCCCAGCAGCGCACACACTCATGCAAAACTCCCTCCATCCAATACTCATGCAAACACATACACCGCAAAAAACACAAAAAACTGCACCCCAGGATACAGCACGAAAGCCATCCTAAAACACGCAAGCCAGGACACAACAAGCAAGAATGTGAAACATCACTACCACATGAAAATGCACCACAAAACACTCAACCCCCCAAGTGAACTTGGCCGATTTCGTCGGCGGGAAAGTTCACAGGCAGGGCACAGAGTCCATGATTCAGGAATTGGAAGAGGAAGGAGAGAAATATCGGAGGGAAGATGAACATTACGTGGCCATCTGGAGAATAGGATTTCAATGGGGGATGGAAGGAGATGTAGCGAGGTGATTAAGGCAAATTGGAGGACGAATTGCTTGAAAAAGACCTCCGGATTTCGACGGAGAGAGGGAAAGTGATTTGTTTGTCTTCCTCATTTCCGCGGAGCGACTGGAAACACCCTGGACGCATGGGTGGTGTACCAGGAGCACACCGGGTGGCGCACCAAGTGATTCCGGGTGGCGGGAGTGGGAAGGGGTGGCACCCGGTGTGGGCCTGGAACCTTCATTTTCTCATTAGCAGTACACGGTGCACGCCGTCGCCTCCGTGGATGACCCTCAAGGATTCGCACCGCTCCTGGGATTTCGGGAGGGACGCTGGCGGAACCCTTTTGCGAAAGAATCGACCTCCAAATCATCTTCCACTTTGACGCGGCGAGATGGGTCAGTGCCTTACATATCACTAGTGAACACATTCGTTCGTCCAAAGGTATTGGTGCATCTTTAGAGCTGATTGCGACAATTTTCCTGGACGTATTGCCTTTTATTTCTTAAGTTATCTTCGTTTTTAACGATCGTTTTGGCACTCTTCAACTCCTCCCCGCTGGATTTCCAAGTGACGCCCCCTCTACACGGGCGCACCACGCAACCCGCACGCACCGAAGCGAGCACGCGAGCACCAGCACGGGGCTCCCGATCGCCCGCAAACATCAAATTCATATCAGCGCCAACGGTAACCTTCTCGCATCTTTCGGGGCATCCCGCAATATTTCCTCCACTCGTCTGCGTTTTCCTTCAGGGACGTCTCCTCTTCTTCCGCCACGCTTACACCTCCGGCGCTGCTCTCCTCATCTCAGTCTTACTCATTCTCTCTCTCCGTTCTTCTGAATAAGAATCACATTAAGCTGTGGAGTATATCATGATTAAGACGGCGAATAGCGATTCTTCAAACAGTTCAGCTGCTTTGGGAGTCAGTAACGGAAACGAAGACGGCTAAGTCATGTACTTTCTAGTCGTGGGTCAAATATTGGAGGATGGGGGGGCGGTCCCTTCGGCTGCTGACCGGAGGGACAATGCTCAAATCTGCATCTACATCAATACCCAACAAGCCACCAAAAAGGTGTGTGGCAGGGGGTGCAGCACCAGGAGGAAAGGGTAAGGGATGAGGGGGTTAGGGTTTTCCAAATGGATGGGGAAAGGTAAGGGAAACCTGCAAAAAAAATGTATATATATAATCGTATAACTGTGCGCAGTCGCTAACTTGTAGGTTAATGCTTATTATGTCGAGCCGGCTCCGCGAGAACAGCGACCGGTGTGAATCTTTCGGCTTGCATAGGGCGGCTGGGCACGAGAGGGCGGGACGGACGCCGGCCAGCGATGGCTTCGGTCGGAAGGCGAGCTTCCACGTCGGGATGTCTTGCTTTGGGAGGTGGATGGACAGAGGGAGGCACTGAACGGCGCACCGATGGCCAAGGGAATCAATCGACAATGCATGCGAGGGTTGATGCGACGGATCCCGAGCAACGACCGAGGGGGGGGGGGGCGTGCACCCTTGAATTGAGGAGGAAGGGACTCGGGTGGGATCACATTCTATAGCTCGGATTATCACTGGCCACGGATACCACCGGGCAACTTCAATCGCTATCACCGATGGCACCAGATTTGCACCTGGTTTATCCGCCTGGTATTGGTGATTCGCATAAAAATCCGTCGAGTACGCCAAACGAGATACCTGAGTCGCAGACTTCGGCCAATGGAGAAAGAGGTTGATTAACGGAAAAATGACGATCGCGTCTATATTCGCTGACATGCTTTCAACATATCATGTAACGGCTAAAAGTGACGAGAAAGTGGAAGGATGTATCCTTTAGCAATGTTTATTTCTCGCAGCGCTCATTGGTCAGCTTTAAAACGTTACGTCGGTCCTATAAGAGTCTTCGTGATTATCGAGAACTTGCAGTTGAATATTTACAAGCTAATGAATTCATGAAATTCAGTAAAAAGTTGACTCATTCTTGAGTCCCCATTCTTCCTTTCCCTAAATATGATGAAGACTATGAAAAATTCTCCTTCTCGCATATTTTTTTCAGTTTCACGCGCAGCCTGTCGTTTGAACTAACATACTTAGTTTATGGAAAAATAATCCAATATTTTAGAGAAAAATGAAGGTAAGTACTTCCACCCGTCAGCAGTTGAGAACATGAATACCAAGGTCATATTTTCTAATCGAGTGGCTCCATCGTTTTGCCCATATTTTCTAATGCTGATTTGAGCGAGGGACAAAGGACTTCATGTTTGGGTTCTGCGCGTCCATATTTCGCTGCCGCAGATTTAGTTAAGGAGATTACAAATGAAATACCTATGTTTTCCAGTTTATCACCAACCACAGGCCTTATCTGTTAATTTGGATAGGTTAGTTTAAATTTCCATTTTTTGATTAATTTCCGTACTACGATATGAACAATTTGGTGGGGGTAAAAATTATTTATTTCCATTCTACCACCCCTATGACATTCAAACGTGCACCTCTCCATTCGGCAATCCGTTGAATATATATCCACTACTCTCATTACATTTCACGGGTTACCTTATTGGAAAATGTCGAATCGCGCCCTATTGGAGTCTTTTCAACTGGAGTTGTCACTCGAAGGAATAACCAACCGAGTGGGAGGAGGATGGGTCGGGAGCAGGCACCGTGAGAGGTGTCACTTGGGCCTCTGGCTGCGAAGGCATTCCTCACTTGGAATCCGATAGCTTTTCTGGCTGGTGGATCAAATCTACTGGTGAATTCATCCACGGATAAACGTCATATTTAAGAAAGTCTATCTGTGAAAGTGAGCGATGTCGTAAATAATAAAAGACTTTTGCAGGTTATATTTTTCTCCTTTATTCGAGAATTATTGGCGAAGATTGTAACATAAGGGCATTCAAGAAGCTATGAAAAAATACTTTTTCGCGATTTGTCTATTTCACAATTTGTAAACTACTAATGGAAAAATCGCTGTTACTGGCGTGACGAAACAGACAATATTGCGCACATCGATTGGAGCGGAGTCGTTGCACACGGAATATTTTCACGCAGTTTTTTTTGCAGCCGGTCACGACATAAAGAAACGGATTCTGCGGGGGCGCAACATGACGGACATTCATTGACCGACCACTTGACCACCTCTTAATCAATGTTTGCCTCGGCCAACTTTGTTTCCTTGACATTAAAATCCACCGAGTGAATCCTCTCGACCTCCCACACGCTGATGGCGGAACCGCCGTTTGATAACTTTGGGAATTAGCTGCGCGGACTCTTTGGGAATCGAAAGAGGCTAATTGCCAGGGAGAGCTAATAAACACATTCAAATTCATTTGGGCGGCATTTTGGCTCAGCGAGTGGCTCGATCATGCACTCTAGTCCAAGTCCCGATTTGGAATCGGTTAAAAGCCTTCGGTACTCCCTGGCTAGCCGAAACAGCTAATCTTACATGACCTCCAGGGTAACCGGTGTAGGGAGAAGAACCCCCTGCCCCCCCAATACCCTTTAACGTGTGATTTCCAATGTGCCGGTCGTAGTAAGAGGTTGGCTCATCCACAAAACCAACCTAGGGGTGCATTTCTACTCGGTTTTGCACACCACTTGCAGCGAAGTGCGTCAAAACACAACGCCCTCCAGTTCGCACACTCGGCTTGATTCCCGAGCCCATTGCGGGGATTTCAAATGGCGGTTATTCCGCATCGCCACCGAAATGGTGCACACAGCAGCAGCGGGGGTAGGAGTGGCTCCTCTGTAACCCCCACCCCGTTCCTTCTCCTGCTTTCCCACCCCCCCAACCCTCACACTTAATTAATGCCATCTCCTAAACACGCCCTCCGCACGCGTCGAAGGAAACGAATCGAGGCCCACGCGCATCACCCTCACACGGCTCCAATCTCGGGGGAGGACTCGAGGCGGGGGAGAGGGTGAAAGTGTGGGAGGGTGCTGGGAGAGAGGGAAGGGGGAGGAGCGAATAGGAACGGTTAGGGTGTATAGCGAGAGTTTTTTGTCTTTTCCTTTATTTTTTATTTCATCCTTGTTTATCGCCATGGAATAAAATCTCAGTTCCTTAATCTCACCTCCCGCCTTCTACCTCTTCCATTTTCGTCGCTTAAACACTTCTCCTGTGCCCCAAATCCAGCGCACCCAGTCGGCATTTATGATTATCCCGACACGCACCCAAGTTTCGCTCTCACAGAGGCAATGTCGGAAGGGCAGGAGGGTCGGGTCACCAAGCAAACACGTTAATTCATTCATTTACTTCTTTTGAACAAGTCTTTCTGAGGGTTAAAATGCCTTTTGGAGGAATTAGGCTGGGAGCCACTGGAGATTTGAAGAGAACAAGCGAGACTTTCAGAAAGGTTCATAACAAACGAGTTTAACATTGGCACTAAAGGAATTATTAGGGCACCACATTATTTGAGTGGTTTAGAGAGAAAATGTAAGATAAGGATGACAGACTGCAGTACAGATATGAATACATACATAAACGTTCTCTCCTCGGACAATCTGGAATAATAATAGTAAGAAATCAAAGCCACTACAGAAATATTAAAGACATTCAATTTACGAGCCAGGACAAGATTAAACGATACGTAGACATATAGTATGGTGCAATCGTCGGCACCTGTTAAGCTGTGTATGCTATTTGCGTGCAAAGAGATTTGAATGTGTGCAAGTTAAAATAGATTTTGCACGAATAGATACTATTTCTGTTGCGGGTGTGCATTGATATGTTTTTATTTGTTTTACATGAGGTTGCCCTATATTTTGCGAGTGGTGTCCTAACGCCCCCCGCCACACGCCCTTATGGTAGCGTGTGGGGTATGCCGTGGAAATAAATATAAATAATATAAGTCAAAATAAGAGGTGAGTGAGATTATACACTGGAAAACAACCTCGAAATATACGCGGGGGTATTATTTAATCGATTTTAAGAAATAATCGAGATGTCTGGTTAAAATTGATTCTGAATAGCCATTGATCTTCATGTACATAATGCTGTAGAGTATAGATGTACTCGTAAATGATTGTCTTGCACCAGGAGATCGTAGATTGAAGCAACTCGCAATATGGAGACTATGGAGGTTCGCAATGTGATTAAGTTCCTTCAATTGAAGGGTTTTACTGTTCAAAAAATCCGCTTAATTGAAATGACGGCTGTCAATGGCAATGATAGGTTCAACACAGTTTTGAGGAGACAAGGGACTTTCCAAACTGGCAGCTAGATGTTCCTTAAGGAGTATCCAAGAAGTGGAAGGCCATCACTCACGGACGATAGTGCCCCACATCGAAGAAAGTGGAGGGCTTCATCCTTATATAAGACCGAAAATCAACCACCCGCATGATCATTAATGAGACTGATCTCAGCCGTGGCATTGTGGGGAAAATTATTCAAGAAGAACTGCACATGTCAAAGGTGTCAGCACGATCGGTTCCACAGCTACTGACTGCTTCTAAGAAGCAAACACGACGCACCCTGCAATCAAAGCGATGTGGCCTTGAAATTTTTCCACATCCACCCTATTATCCTGATTGCTCCTTTAGTGACCATATATTATTTCCGGAGCTCCAAGGACCATTGCGGGGTTAGAAATTCGATGACACAAATGACGTCAGTCTAAAGGTGGAACAATGGTTTTCGACGAAATCTACTGGGTTTCATAATGAAGGCCTTCGAAAGGTCAAGAAACGCTGGGCGTTACATATTTCTCTGGATGCTGACTATGTCGTCTTTACAAATAAAAATGAAGTTTCTATCTCGATTAACTTTTAATAATAATAAAAGGTTTACGATAACACCTCGCATGATGATTGGTATGTGCACATTTGTAATTTTACTTAATTTATTGAAATACCATTTGGGATTCGACGCATTCACGTTACCGTAACACAAAGTGGCGTCTGACTTATATTCATAAGGGTGTGAATGGAGGCGGTAGGTGGGGAGAAGTGAGGGAGAGGAGTGGTTGGGGGACGCGGGTGAGGCATCGACTGGGTGGAACGCAGGTCCCCCGGGATTCATCCGGGGAAGGAGCGGAGACAGGATGATGGGAATTGGGGGCGGAGGAATTAAGAAGTGGAGAAGAGCTTGGTATTGTGCATGATTTCAAAAAAAATCTCGAATGCTTAAATATGGAACACTGCCATCAAAAATCAAGCCTTCCAACCTTGTTATAAATATGTAACCTTTCTGAGAAAAGGAAATGTGCCAATGGTCACCGGGTCGTAAAAACTGACATTAAAATAATCACTGGGTATTGATGTTGCATACTTTGTAAGACAGTTTCGTTCCTCGCGGAAACTTGCACCGCTGATTTCCGTTTAGTTGAAGAAATTAGCGAGGGTCGAGGTGAATTGAGGGTGGTTTGCTTGCGACGGCCTTTCGGCGATGGTCCCTCTTCGAACCGTTCACCTGAACCATTGCGGGAAGCAGTGCGATCAATGAAACATAGGTCATTGGAAAACTCATCTCATCTCAGACACACGTAAGGGGACAGGAAAGGGGATGGCGTGGCGATGGACATGGAGGATGACATTCGGGGAAATAGTGGGCAGTGACCAGAAACATTGGTGATGATGGCATTACTGAAAGTGCTTTTGCAAAAAACTGAAAAACAATGTTTCCGCTCCGAAATGGAAGTTTTCAAGTTTGAAAAAAATAACGTATTAAAACTCGGATCTCAGGTTTTCCCGGCGTATGGTATTCAAGAAGTTCTCTCGGGTTTCCCACCGGGTCAGGTTGCAGTACACCGACGTTTCGAAGGCTGAGAAGACTTCACCCTGAAGACGATGGCAGAGTCAGCCTTCGAAACGTCGTGTACTGCAACCTGACCCGGTGGGAAACCCGAGAGAACTTCTTGAATATTAAAACTCGTTTAGACTGCTAATGTCATCGAAGGCAGAGGGAATTCAGTGAGGTTAAAAATTGGTTGAATTGCCTTTCCCATCCCGTCTACAGGCAGATGACGTCAACCAAAATACGGAGGCAATAGAAGGCACTCGCTATTGATGGAGGAGAGGTCCATATTTCTTGTGTCGTCTGCGGTTTCTCAGGAAGATCTGGCTCTCCGACATCTCGAAAATCGAGAGCGAATCTGTTTCAGGGGGCTCTGTGTGCCGCAGCGAAACCATACCCCCTTCCACTTTCAAAATTACCCCCTTTCTATCTACGCAGATGCGAATGCTCAGTGAAAGTTTTAACTATTTGTTCCTATTAGATCTCCACAGAATTTATTTCCTAATAAATCCATTCGGTTACATTGTGTTGATTTATCGTCTCTCTCTCAACGTGTCGCGTCCATTGCGGGACGCGCAAACGCTCTCGTGAAGTTGCTCCCCAAAGAGGGCGCGAAACGTCGACAGAGAGGATGGAACAGCACGGGCAAACCGTTCCACAATGGAGGTCGACGCGGGAACGGGGCGACACGTTCGGTGGTGGACGATCGGAATGGATTGATTGATTCGACCACTTGATGCGCCATTGAGGTAATTGGAATTTCCGTCACTCAAATTTGCGTCACTATGAGACCTAATGAAGTCATCGTAATTAAGCGTTTCAATTGGATTGCGAAATAGTCTCTGCTGATGAAACGAGAGGTGTGAAGCGCGAGGTCAAGCGGGGCAGTCCGTGGGAAAGGTCATTTTCGAGAGCACCTCGTAGATAGTGACCTCTCGCTCCGTTTCCACGGATCGCCCCGCTAGCGTCGCCTCCCATCCAAGTTTGCCCAGCCTTGCGTTTCTGATTATTGTTCAAATTATTTAGAAATATCTAAAGCATGCACTACAGCTGATTTCGCTGCGAAACATGAAACAGGCCGAAGGGAGGCAGGAAACACTTTTTGTGATATCCAAAAAGTATCATTAACCTAAATCCCCCCGTTTCTAAATTGCCGTTCCCCCGTTGCTAAAAACGCTAAATTGCCGTTTTCTTTAAAGCAAATAAAAGTTAGGTTATTTTGATTTACCAGAGATGATGTTCCCGGATGTGGTGTGATCGGAGCGGAGCCATCATCCACCGAAAAAGGGGGCTAAAAGGATACGCCATCGCCAACTAGGGAAATCAACCCTGATTTCCATAGTCCTTAGTTTTATGCATACGCTTAATCCGCGAAATCTGTGACACACACACGCACGCCGAACATCCTGGGATGCACACACTGTGCCATCATCAGTCAATGCGACACCTTAGTGCTCGGAGATTCACGTGAATTGCACGTTCTGTTCGTGATACCAGTAAGCATTCGCACTCCGCCAATAGCATAGCAGAAAAAACAGGGTGTATGAGGCAGAAATGACCTCAGAAATCACGAGTGGGGCTCCTTTGTCAGAACAAGTAATAACGCTCATTTTAGATATCTCGAAGGTATTAATTTGCAAACTGGTGAAAAAACATTAAATTTTGATTTTTAAGTTGGTACTACAGCGGTCGTAAAATAACGAAAGACCCTAACGATACCCTAGGGCGTAATCTTTTGGGAGAATTGAGGAACGAGAATGTGGAAGGTGGAATGTATGTACAATCAAGGGACGAACACACCCTCTTTGCTTTGGTGAGCGGAGGATAGCGACCCGAGCGAGAGACAATCATGCCAGATTTGCGAGGAGGAAGCCCTGCGTCAGTGACTCGTCGACCGCACTTAAAGAAATAAATGTACGAAAGAGAACACATAACGTCAGAGGAAACAGTCGCACTCTCTCACTACGGTTTGCGTAGAGCAGTGACCTTCGTGACCTGCATTCAAACGACCTCTCAGGGTGTTCCTCGTAAACCCCGACTGCGCGTGTGATGGCGACTCACGACGGCTCCTCAAAACCCAAGTGGGAGGGAGCGTGAGATTGCTGCCTGTGATTTTGGGCTCCAACCCATCCCCCTTCCGTGGAGTACATCCGGGGGCAGTCATTTAATTAGCCTCCTGGAATTGCCCCCATTACACTCTTACAAGTCATCCGCTAGTATCTCCCAGACGACATGCAAAACTCGCCTTCCACAACAACATTTAAGAGAACCTCCTTCCTCAGGTGCGAACATTACCAATGTATACCTTTCCTCCGGCTACTTGGCTGATATACAGGACACCTTACCTTATCTCCTTTTTCTTTCGTCATCTCAATCAGTAGGATTATGCACCGTTTTCTTTAGTTTTAATGTTATGATTCTCTTTAATTTTCATGCGTTGTCAATATAATTAATTTCTTCATTTTATTCTGTGGCATGATTATATATATGTATATATATATATATATATATATATGAAGAATTCTGCATGTCCGGGTTTTCACCGCGTTGTTGTTTGAAGCCGACAACAGTTTCGCCGAAGTTTCATCCGGCGTCTTCAGGTCGAAGACTCTGATCTCAGATCTTCGACCTGAAGACGCCGGATGAAACTTCGGCGAAACTGTTGTCGGCTTCAAACAACAACGCGGTGAAAACCCGGACATGCAGAATTCTTCAAGCCACCGCCGCGAAAATCTACGCAGCCATATATATATATATATATATAAATATGATTATATATATATATGTATATATATATATATACTATGTAAAAATGATTGTTACAATGTACATGTATCTTTCCTCTAATTATTAGGGTTTTCGCAGGTTTTTCACACCCCACTCCTTTTTGTGGGTGTTTTCCTGCCTGGGTTTTTACTAGGTAAGCAATTCCACGCTCTCCCTAGCTTTTCCCACACATCTCATTCTTTGCTTAGACTTTCCTAATTTTATTGCTCTCTTTCTTCACTGTAATTTACTTTGTATATGTTTAAGTGTATACTTAATTTATGCATGTGTATGTATGTGCATAGTTAAGTATGTCTGCCTACCTTCATGTATGTAAGTGTATGAACGTGTATAGATTTTGTGTACGCGTGTAAGTGTACATTTTATGGCTATTATAATATGCATCTGACAATGGGTTAAAAAGGAGAATCGACCATTTGGTGTACTGTTCGCCAAAATAAAGACCTCTATCTATCTATCTATTCCCTAAATGACCTTGAGAATGTAAACCTCTCATGTCCAATGAAAAAAATGAAAGCAGTAAGAATAATTTGATATCTCAGGACTGTACGAAGAAAGCCCACAAAACATAACTAAATTTTTTAAATTTACTGAATAAATAAAAATAGCGTTTTTAAAAAATCTTAAAATGTACCTAAAAATTAAAATTAATGATAGTGAAAAATAGTTTTTAAAATTTGAACGAATATTTTTGATAGTATTAAGAAAGAAGAATTTTTGAAGCAGTTCAGCTGAAACCGTGAATGTAATTCGTGCGTTTATGGACAATTTTGGTTATATCCTAAACGCTCACGGATAGAATTTCACCGATGAAGAACCAGATTTCCATACAACCTCTTGTGAAGTTGTGATTTTTTTGCATATGAGAGGATGCTAATGAAAATTATTTGGCACGATACACACGCGTCGATACTATAACAGATGGGAGAGTTGTGTGGAGGACGAACCTCAGATAGCCACCACACATATCTCTGTGAATTCAATAGAAACTAAGAATTCTACGAGAAGCTCAATGTGGGTTATACATTACATACATGCATCACAATATGTACATAATACAGCTATTAAGCATTGGCTAACCAACGTGCTGCAGCGACATTTATCAGCAATGTATGAATGGATAAGTAAAATATAAATAATTTATTCATATTAAAATTCCTACAAATGACTAATAAGTAAATGCAAATACTGATAGGTAAGACACTCTTAAAATGGATCAGTAATATGCTTAAAAAATAAAGCATTTTTAAATAGCGATAAAAATTTGCAAAATTCCTAAAAATAATAAAAATACATACGGAAATGTAATAAGGTTAAAATAGAATATGATTAAAATTAAGATTTATATACCCCGCCAGAGAAATATTAAGTTTAAAAACTGCAAGCCTTTGAATACAAAGTATGTGTAGACAAATGTCCACACGATGAAGGGGATGTATTAGCTATTTATAATGGACGTATTTATACGGTATAGTGCCAAGGATAGTGTCCAAGAATTAACTCTGGTCAAAAGTAGTCATTTAAATTTAATATCATTCCCTTGAATTAAATTTCCTCAGTCAAGGAGGGTGATACATGTAATTAGAAAACACTTCACCGATCCATGTATTTATCTCTAAATTTTCACAAAAGGAGAAGGAAACCACTGGGTATAAATAGATGAAGAGCTTACTGGTCACCAAACGCAGTTTGCTATATATTGCTCTATTTTGGACAAAACTAAAGCCATTAATCAATAAGGCATTATCATTTCCTAGACATCAAAAATAACAACCAGCTTGGTATAAGCGAATGTGTAGTTATTTTCAGATTGATTAAGGCGATAATCATTACATTTTCCATATATACTAGGGCCTTTGATTTTCTATTGGGAAGTGAAATTAAACAGTTCCTTCATAAAATGCTTTTAATAGTACTTACCAATTCGTTCACTTAGGCTTTGAGAAATAGATGATGGAAATGTCAGGAAAGTTTTACCTGTGAAGAGAAAGCGAAGCATTATTCATTTTCCACTTGTAAGCGATTAACTGTAACCTTTGACGTAAAATGTGAATTACACCATATTAATAGTTACATTAAACAACCAAGGAAGATAAAAGAATAGCTTTGGTGGATCATTGTACATAAACATGGGGATAGCATGAATAGCCTTGCATTATTTCAATGCATACTTTAGAAATTGCCTCTTTAATTAAAGGAGGAATCTCCATGGAAACAAATTCACATTAAATTTGCAGGTAATTTATCACTCAATAATATCATAACAAAACAATATTTGTACTAAGAAATATTTAAGAGAACACATCTTTTCTAGAATGAAACATTTTTCTAAGGGAAGCAAAAGTCGCATAGCATCGCAAAAAAAACTTTCATAAATATAACAACTGACAGAGATGATACCCTATTACACACGTTTATCTCATCAGTTATTTTAATTCACATACAAAAATTGATAAAAAGGCATTTAAAGTATGATAATAACAATTATCGCAAATTTTTTGACGCAGTTATCGTTGAAAGAATAAGAGAATATGCAACAATACCAGTCGTCAACCCTTAAATTCAATTAAATATATCCAATTCAGACGTTCTCTTCCCTAAGTTTGGGATGTCATAACATTTCGATGTCACTACCTTACTGTAGTTTACCAGCTGGAAAAGATGGACATATTTTCCCTCATAGTTTGGAGTGGCGTTGCTGCATGATCTAGTTATTCTCACTGGCGTAATGGAGCCGCAAAGGGGAAATTGACATGTCCGAGGACGATGACCTCGCGATAGCATCTCTTTGTCACTCATCAACATTTGTGGAATGGACCCGAGACAGATTACGATGAATTTAGATTTTGGTGCTGCGGCATTATTAATTTCGTGTTTTCATAGAGACAGATATGAAATGGAAGCCATGCATGCATTTGGGTGGAAATTCACGAAAAAGAGTATTATCTTTGATGTAGATACTCCATTGTAGCACGTACTCGATGTGAGTCAACACATTAGCTCAAAATTCTTTCGTTTATTCATTAATACGGCACCATATTTACCAATCATAAAATGAATACGCAATTGCGTAAACGGGAGTGTCCAGTTAAGCATCGCGGGACACATCCTATCATTGAAATAATAAACATCGGTTAATCAGAGCGGATTCGAGATTCCAATCACCGCGAAAAGTCTTTGTGCCTGTTTCATTTAATTAATAAATATACATATATATATATATATATACTATCGTTTGACTATTGTTCTTTTCGCGCAATTTGTTTTGCGATGCAGTGAAGTGAAATACGGCAATCCTTTTTAAACTCAATAAGACTATTAATATGGCCATTACACTAAGAATGAAATTTGTTAAGGCCTTTTGCTTTGAGATTTATTGAACGACGAGCTTAACAACGCGGGCACAGAAACAAAGAAATGAACTTCCTGGTCTAGCGGAATGTAGAAGCAAGTTAGCGTATTCAATTTAATTTGTAAACTGGCTGAAATTTGGGGATTTTTCGTCCTTGGGCGAACAACGGAATTGAAATAATGTGTAATTTCTAAAAAAATTTCCAATATTCAGTATGTTGAGAGTTACTTGCTTCTGATATGAGAATAAGAACAAAAGCAATGTTTTTTTAAGTCAAACTTCTCAATTTCTCATGAAATAGGATGTGTACGGGAGTATTGCTTCCTATTGCGAGCGCTCTCTTAAAACACTTCTCCCTTCACCTCTCATCTGATCTTCTCCATTACTTACTCGGTCGACTCTTCATTTCATTTTGACCATTCTCCTTCAGCAACACGTTCCCTTTGGCCCTTTGTTCCATCCCCTGCCGCTCCTCTTACATTCGCCACTTGATATTTTTGCAAATTATTGATGATTTGCCCATGACTAGATTTGATGATTCAACATCGGGTGCGGAGGAATTAAAAAAAACTCTGCCATTCCCAAGAATATAAATTTTCATTCTAAATTTATTTGTGTAGACTATTCGAATGTCAAATTATATTTCCGTGGAATAGCAGAGTTCTTGCCCACGCATCATGAAGGAGTTCCGCCATCCACACCTGCACACGCCGATATCGGGCGATGAGAAGTCATTCGCTCGCAGTTCATGCCGAACGTGCGGTCATAAAATTGCTATGCGGCGCTGAAACCGCACTTGGAAAATATTTGTCACCGAGTCGTCGAGCAAGAAACAAAGCCTCGATCCCACTTGCTTGCCCAGTGCAGCACCTTAGAGGCTCGTGAAAATCTCCGATGCATTGCACAATATAATCAATTTAGAAAAGCATCGAGCGAAAGAACAGGATCCATCCATCCCAGACGCCATCAGTGGACGCTTATTTTTTATAACTCAAGCGGAGTCCATATTTTCACAAAATTTGCTCTCGAGCCGGCCAGGTACTTTTCCAAGAAGTGGAGTATTCACATCATCCAATCGAGCGCGGGGGAAAAATGCGGTCACTCCATTTAGGGATGAGCGGGGTTTCCCCCACGCGCGTCTTCCTCGGGGGGGCAGGGGGAAGGTCTCTGAAATCCAATTACTCCAGGCATCTTTCAAGAAGGTGCGCTGCAGACAGCGACGCTGGCGCACACTCCTCAATCCAATTAGCAATGGCCTCTTCATGCACCTCAACGGACCAGGGCAAAAAGAACAAGACGACAAAGAAGGGAGGATCCACAAGTCGGGAATACACGCAGGGCTGCCAACAGCACAGATTCGGAGAAGAGGAGGCAGAGAATCGAATCTACGAACGCGGTTATTTTGAGAGTGGCAATATTTGCGGCAATTCCCCCCTCACGAGTGGGGGGGAGGGGTGGGGGACGAAATGCCTCTCCCCTCCGCGTCGAGATGGCTGTGAATTCAAGCCTCGGGTCTCGGCGCACAATACCCCATCCTCTCTTCCTCATCACATATTTCCAATCCCATGATAGGTTTTTGCAGCCACTGATGCCGCCATGCTTCCCCTGCCATATCATCTATCACCTTTTTATCGCATTTACTCAGTACTCTTCCAATTAATCCCAATATTTTGTAAGCTTGTCCGCATAGTCCCCGTATGCAGTTCACCCACGAGAAATCGTGAGTAAGGGAGCAGCCTAGAGTAGCCTAGGCATTTGATCGAGTCTACACATTCCTTTTCGGTGTTCCCAGTTGGCGTTCGAGAAGGGATTGCTCTTATGCCAAAAGTTCATCACTACGCACTTTTTTAAGTTAAATTATAATTTCCCAAGAGTCGCAGCAGCGTTGTGTTGCACTAAGGTCATCTGATTTGTTCTTCAGCTGGAAATGTGATGAAGGGAATCGCTCGATACGCTAAGAGCATCCTAGTTCCGTCAATCACGAGTCAAGTCGATGGTTTCATGATCAAAATTGCGAAATTTATTTATTTATTTAGAATTACGTCACAATTAGGCGATTTTCCTGGTGGCAACGGTCAAGTTTGGTCAAAGAAAACTCTTACAACGAAAATTACATACATACACGCACTATAATAACAGATAAGAGACAAAATATTTTTACATACAATGACACTTCCACATCACATGCAAACCAACTTCCACATCATACACAAAATGCCGTCCACATCACATATAAACAATATTTTAATAACTACAATGCAAAACTCCAAAGAAACTGCGGGAGATGCCGCAGCAGTAACTTTTGACGGAGTCATGCGCTATTAGTTAAGAGGATAGCTAGAGAAGTGGCTAAAGCACTTGACCGAATATTGAGGGATCTGGGTTCGAATCCCAGTCAAGGTGAATGATTTTTACACTCTGAAATCGTTGCAATGGAACTACAACGAAGTTTATTACCCAGTGGCTGCTTTACATTTATACTTAAAACTTCTAAAATTGGATGGAAAGGGCTCAAACAAACCTCCAGGCAGCTGCTTCCATTCAACAATAGTTCTATTTAAAAACGAGAATTTTTTCTTATTTGTGTTTGCGTCTTTATTTTTATTTTGAAACTATAGTCGTTTTTTCCCTCAAAGTTAGGCTTTCCTATCCCTTGCCATAAATCTTCCCACGCTTCGTCCTTTTTAACAATTCTATACATTGCGCCTAAGCTACTCCTTTTTCTTCTATTTTAAAAACTCTCCCATTTCAGTATATCTAACATTTCTGTGACACTATCTGTTCTTTTGTACCTCCCGAGAGATCTTACTGCCTTTCTTTGAACTTTTTCTTTCTTTTTAATATGTCCCACCTCATACGGATCCCATACTATGGAGGAGTATTCTAGGATAGGGATAACCGGTACCTCATATGCTTTTTCTTTTGTGGCTACGCTACTTCCTTTGAAATTTCTCATTACCCAATGAAGCACTATAAATGCCTTCCGCGTCAAATTATCTACTTGGACCCCCCACCCAAGATCCTTAGTTAAATAAATACCTAAATATTTGCATTGACTGGTACATGGGATTTTTTCTCCAAAGAGGGTGAAATTTCCTTTTCTGCATTCTTTTTATTTGAAAAATTTATATGCCTACTTTTACTTATATTAATGCCCATATTATTAGCTAGATTATATCCTGGTTAGACACAGATTTACGAACAGTGTGATAAATTCGCACAGCTTCCCGGGAGCGGATGCGGACTCTGACCAAAATTTAGTTGTTATGAAATGTAGCTTCCGTTTCAAAAAGATAAGGCAGGGGCGGCGAGTTAGAAAATGGAATGTAGAAGCATTAAATGGGTTGAAAAGGAAGGAATACAAACAGGCGGTAGAGAAAATCATGGAGGATGGTAAAGGGCTTAGTACTATCGAAGAAAAATGGGAAAGTATTAAGAAAGGGTTGTCTAAAGCCGCAAAAGACACTATTGGAACCGTTAACGCTAAAAGGACTAGGAAACCATGGATCACGGATGAGATGATTACAAAGATGGATGAGCGGCGAAAATGGAAGAATATAAATACAGGATTAGGCAAAATGAAGTACAAAGAATTGAACAATAAATTGAGGCGGGCAACAAATAAAGCAAAAGAAGCATGGTGGAAGACGCAGTGCGAGGATATGGAAAGTCTGCAGAGGAAGGGTGAAATCGGTGCGCTGAACAGCAAAGTTAAATCTTTATCGGGAAGTAAGAAAGGAAGATCTATGCTAACAGTTAGAGATAAGGCGGGTAAGATCATAGTTGACGCAGGAAAGATCCAAGAGTGATGGCAGGAATATATAGAAGAACTGTATAGTAAAGAGCTTAGACCAGCAAAGTTAGACATTGAAAAAGAATATGACGTAGAGGAAGATAGCTTAGGTCCAGGCATACTAGACAATGATATAGAAAGGGCATTATGGGAGATGAAACTAAATAAGGTGGTTGGGGTGGATAACATTCTTGCGGAACTTTTAAAATGCTTAGGAAAATGCAGGAGGAAGAGGCTATATGGGATGATCCGTAGTATTTATGAGGTAGGAATCTTGCCGGAAGACTTTGTGAGATCAGTTTTAGTCCCTATTCCGAAAAGGTAAAGGCTACATCATGTGAGGACTACAGGAGAATAAGTTTGATATCCGACGCAGCTATAGTTGTTATCAGGATCATAAACTAAAGGATAGAGAGTAGGGCAAATGATTACTTAGGGGATGATCAGTTTGGGTTTAGGAAGGGGAGAGGTACGCTAGATGCCATTGCAGTAATGAGAATATTAATCGAGAGGAATATAGAACACAACAAGGAGGGATTTGCCTGTTTCGTAGATTGCAAAAAAGCGTTTGATAGAGTGAATTGGGAAAACTAATGAGTATATTACAGAAAATAGGAACACCCTGTAGAATATCCTGTAGATTGGAGGGAAAGGTGGCTAATCCGCAACCTGTACATGTCTCTGACTGATCAGGTGCGAGTGGGGAACGGGGAGTCCGGTTCGGCAGCGTTAGAAAGAGGTGTAAGGCAGGGTTGCCCTTTATCACCGTTGCTGTATGCAGAGGAAATGATTACAGAGGCATGGGAAGGACTGGAGGTAGGAATGAAAGTGGGCGGGGAATTCGTAAAATCAGTTAGGTTTGTGAAGACCAAGCCTTAGTTTGTCAGTCAGCCAAGGGGTTGCAAACATTGCTTAGTGAACTGAAAATTCAGTGCGACAGGTATGGGATGAGACTCAATATTAATAAAACAAAGGTTATGCGATTTTCTAGAAAGAAAAAGGCTAAGCTTAACATTAAAATAGGAAGGCAAAAACTAGAGCAGGTAGAACAGTTTGCGTATCTCGGTAGTGTTTTGGACCAACACGGTCAAAGTAGTAGGGACGTAAGGAGAAGAATTGCGCTAGGCAAAGAGGCTTTCACAAGGAAGAGGGAGTTGATGACAGCGACGCTGAGTAAGGATGTTAAGAAAAGACTCGTAAAAACTTTGATATGGAGCGTAGCTATGTACGGCGCGGACACGTGGTCATTGAAGCAGGAGGAGAGACGTAGAATGGAGGCTTTTGAAATGTGGGTGTGGAGAAGAATGGAGAAGGTGAAATAGACAGAGAAGAAAGCAAACGATGAAGTACTTGGTATGGTGGGCGAAGAGAAGGGTTTGTTGGGAGAAATCCTATTGAGGCAGGAAAAGTGGATGAAGGGGGTGTTGACCGGCAGTGGAATACTGAAGACTGTAATAGAGGGGAGAATGTTAGGCTAACGAGGAAAGGGAAGGAACAGGAGAGGGATGTTGGACGGGGTGAAGGGAGGAAGAAAGTACTCAGAGATGAAGAGGGACCTGATGTAGAGTAGGATGATTTGTTTTGCTAGGGGCCACAAATTATTTAATTAGTAATTACGTGGTAGTTCTGTCCATCCAAAAACTTACCTTAACCGGTATATTACCTAATAATAATAATAATTCCCATATTATTATTTGTTACCCAGTCACCAAGGCGACCGATGTCATTTTGTAGTATTACGCGGTCATTAAATGCTCTATCCGTCTGTATACAGTGCAGTCATCAGTAAAGAGTCTTATTTGAGAATGTAAATGGTTTGGTAGATCGTTTACGTTAATTAGGTAGAGTAATGGCCCTAGAACACTGTCTTGTGGAACTCCAGCTGAAACCCTCGCCTTATTTGAAAATGTATTCCATAATTTTACTTTTTGAGTTCTGCCTCTAAGAAATTTTTTATCCATTGTTTTACCCTCAAGTACTATATCCCGAAATATCCCGAAGCGAATGAAACAGATCATCAAGTACTACACAATGAGTTAAAAAACATTGAAAAATGGTTTTCAGAATGGGGTTGGGATTTAAACACTAAAAAATATACGGTTATGCGCTTCTTAAAATATTGGAAACACGTGCGTGATTTAGCTAACCTACACACTCCGAGGTGTTTGGATGAACATTGCAGTTAATGTAAAATACTTGGGGGCAGCAATTCGAACTTGGGTGCAACCATTGCATCGGATGGGGAGATACATGCCAAATCTTTGCGGTGTGGGGCGCTAAAAAAGCTGGTATTCATCAAACGTGGACGTGGAAAATGAAGCGATAGACAAGTGAAGAAGACGAGCCATTTGTCCCCGTAGTAAGACCCCGAAGAGAGTAGGCTGGGGATCCATCTAGAAAAACAATTAGCACACAATTCAATAAGATACAGGGAAGGACCGACAAATTAGTGAAATATTCGCGCGAAAGAAAATAAATCATCACACATTTACGACAAGAATGGGGTGGAAACTTTTAGATATGTAAGTACTCAGAGCAAGATTGTAAAGATACCAATCTGTGCGGGTGCTTTGGCATCCGACGAGGGGGTTGCCCCCTCAATTAATGTACATAAGCTGGACAGACAATTATCACTAATTAAGAAAGAGTGTAGAAAGGATAGATTCAAGCATTCGTCCCTCCTGCGAATTATTCGCGACAACATCTCGAGGGGAAACACTAAAGCGGAAAGGTTTAAACACTGGCGGCATTAGCTAACAACATAAAAGTTACATCCCACGCTCAACTCACTACATGGCTGGCGTCCCCCCCCCTTCGCCCCGCCGCGCCGGGCGTCGCGTAAGTACGCAGGTAGAGACTTGTGACCATGCAGTGGAGGAGTCTAACACTCTTGAAATTAAATTCATGGAAGCAATATGGACAATGAAGGACACGTTTCCACGGAAAAATATACTCACATGAGGGATTTAAATGCCCTTAAAAATGTAATTGGCTCACTTGTATTTTCTAAATGGGTCTTGTGACTCTGTGATGAGCTTTGAGACAATGCTTTCTCTTTTCTGCGAGGGCTCTTTTAGGAACGCTGTCGGAATATACGGCGGAATCAGGTTTAACTTTGCGACGTACCGAAGGATGTTTTGCTAATATCATGGTAAACTCCGCAGCGTGACTTGAATGTCTGAAGACAGGGGAACTGGCGTAAAAAAAGTGACAAAGAGAAGACTAACAGGGACTTTAAATATGGAGCAATTGATAATCGTGAGGTCTGATGTTTAGAACAGGAGAATTGGCATGAAATGGAGGCTTTAGGGACGTGTCGTGTGTCGAAAAATGAAGAAAACACAGTGGGTAGAGGTGAAGACGGACGCAGATGTCTAAGGTGGAAAATTACCTGATATCTGGAGAACCATTTCACTTATTCTCGTCTAGTAAAGCCATATTAAACCTGTTTCTGTTCCGATTTTAATTAATGAAAATTAACATTGAGGTGATTAAAACTTCAAGAGTCATTTTTTTAAGAAAACGGACAACAATTGGTTGGATAATGGCAGAACGGTCTCATTTTCCGTTGAATTGGGCTAAAAATTGGAGTGATAACCGACAATTTTCAAAAGTGATTGCGGACATTTACGGAAGGGTATTAAAGCAAAAAGATGGTCCTCCACATATCGTACTCATTGAAATTTGCGAAACTCAAAAACAACCTTGCGCCTGAGTCACGAGGAGCATCAAGATGTCGAAGCGTTCAAAAGTGGCCCATTGGAATCGGGGACAAAATGGTCGGGGGGTGTAAAAAATTCCACTCCCTCCCGAAGACCGTTTCGTCGCCCTGCAAATTGATCCCGGAGTCGAGGATGTCCCCTCAAAGGGAATGTCGTCCTGGAGACGCCCTCCTCTGCGCACAAGACGTCCTTCCTGCCCACCCTTGCCCCCGAGGGGAGTGGTTTGGGAGAGGCCTTTAGTCCGGGCAGACGGAGAGCGAGCGTCAGGGAGGTCAGAGCAAGGGACGGCCGGGAGGGCGTGGGGGGGGGGGGTGGGAGGGGAAGTGCTCAGAGAAGGCCCCGAAGATTAAGAAACAATCCCTCTAGACCCTTCATCGTTTTATCTTAATGAACATGTCATGTAGTCACGCGTGGGACGAACGGTCTCCTCATCCCCAGATGGAAGCCACCCCGTCACATGTACAAAGTCGGGCGAAAATCGAGCCAGGGCGACACGCTGCGACCGGGCAAAGGCTCACGCGTGCGCCCGGGGCTTGAAAGGGCTTAGCGCCTAATTTACGATAGAGAGCATTTGTCAAAGTTTTCCTTGGAATAATCGCGGGTTCAAAGTTGCGGTTAACTTCCAAGTAGGCACATGGGTAATTATTAATTAGGCCCCTTAAGGCGTTATTAGCACCCTCATCCCATCCCCTACCGTGCGTTTCAACCGTGATTCAAGCAAACAGTCTTTTAATCGCCGATAGTTCACGGTTTGCATTAAATAGCCCGTTGTAAGTGCACACATTTACTGAATGATAGAAAAAATTGGATTGGGAAACCAGAGTGAATTCAGGAACACAAATGATGAATGTCAATGTTTCCAAGAGAAAGCGGATAAAAGAAAAGAGGTAGGAAATAAAAAGAAATGTGCGGCGGGGAAAAATAATAAAAAGAGCGCGAGGGATGATGCAGAGGAGCAAGGGGGCGGTAACCACGGATGCGCGAGTGCACGTTAGATGGCCAAATGAATTAATTACGAACCTGACAGAGTGATACAGGTACAGACTCAATGAATATCCATTCAATCCCGTGGGTCTTCCAATGAACCCGTTTAATCCGCGAGGCTTTCCTATCTATTTGCATCCCAGGTGTGCGCATCCACGCAAAAATGCACCAGGGCGATATCCTCCAGTGACAAGTTCAACTATCCGTTATTATTATTTAAATGGAATTTATTTAGCTATTAACTATTATTATTGGGTAATCTACCAGTTAAGGTAAGTTTTGGATGGACACAACTACCAAATAAACATTTTGCGACTCATAAAAAAACGCAATCCAGCCTCCTCTACACTAGGTCCCTCTTCATCACTGAGTAATTCCTTCTTCCTCCCTTCACCCCGTCCAACATCCCTATCCTGTTCCTTCCCTTTCCTTGTTTGCCTAACATCCTCCCCTCTATTACAGCCTTCAACATCCCACTGCCGATCAATACACGCTTAATCTATTTTCCCTGCATCCCCAAGGATTTCTCTCAACCAAGCCCTCTCTTCGCCCACCATACAGGTTTGGAACCAGACGAAAGGGAGTCAAAGCAGCGCCTGCTCCTCAGTGAGGTAGCTGAAAAAGCGTCTGACTCCAGGGGTGATGGTGTCACGATAAAGTCCTATTAAGAAAGGCTACGGGGAACAAGCTCAATTATCATTCCCAAGAATACGAGTATAATACCATCACGCTACAGAGAATGTGAGTCCTGGCAACTACGGGGCTCGGCCCAATCGGCCGTGTGTCGTGCCCGGCAGCGGGGAGAAAGCAGTTGAGTTCTGCAGGAGACAGGGGTTAGTCATCACCAACACTTGGTTTAGACACCACAAAAGACGCAGGTATACATGGAAAATGCCAGGTGACTCAGAAAGGTATTAGCTAGATTATATCCTGGTTAGACACAGGTTTATGAACAGTGTGATCATTTCGCACAGCTTTCCGGGAGCGGATGCGGACTCTGACCACAATTTAACTGTTATGAAATGTAGCGTCCGACTCAAAAAAATAAAAGCAGGGGCGGCTGAATAGAAAATGGAATGTGGAAGCATTAAGTGGATTGACAAGGAAGGAGTATCAGCAGGCGATTGAGAAAATCACGAATGAGGGAAAATAGCTGAATTTTATCGAGAAAAAATGGGAATATATATAAAAAGGGAATATAAAGCCGTAAATGAGCTATAGGACCTGTAGATAGGAAGAAGATAGGGAAGCCATTGACTATGGATGAGATTAGAGAGTTAGGTAGAAGGACGTATAAAGAGATAAATAATAATTTGATAGGGGTACCAAATAGAGCATGAGAATGGTAGTGGAAGACGCATTGCGAAGATATGGAAACTAGAGGAATGGTGATAATGGTGCGCTATACTGGACGGCTAAAACACCTTGTCATGAAGAAAAATGGAAAAATCTGTGATAACAATTCAAGATAAGACAGAAAAAATATTAGATGGATGAGAGAAGACGAAGAAGATGTGGAAGGAATGTTTTTAGATATTAAGCCAAGGAGATTTGACGTGGAAAGTGAATATGACGCGGATAGCTTACATCCAGGCTTACTCCAATGCAAGATGGAAAGGGCATTAAGGGAATTGAGTTGAAAAAAGGCCACGAGGGTAGTCAACACTCCCGCGGAGCTACTAACAGGTTTAGGAATACGAGGGAGGAAGAGGCTATATGGACTTATTCGCAGTGGATGATCAGTTTGGGTTTAGGAAGGGGAGAGGCACACGCAATACTATTGCAGTAATAAGATCACTAATCGAGAGGAATATAAAATACAATCAGGACGTATGTGCCTGTTTCGTAGATTTCGAAAAGGCGTTTGATAGAGTGAATCGGGAAAATCTAATGAGATTGGAGAGAAAGGAGGCTAATCCGCAACCTGCCAAATGTGGGTGTGAAGAAGTGCGGAGAAGGTGAAGTGGACAGGAAATCAAACGAGAAAGTGCTTCGTATGGGGGGGAGGAGAGGGGGTCGTTGGTAGAAATCATAAGGAGACAGGAAAGATGGACGCCAAGTGTTTTGATTGGCAATGGGTTTGAACAACCCATTGCCAATCAAAGTCTGCGACGTAAGGAAGAATACTCGTATTACGCAAACGAGGAAGGGGCAGAAATAGAAGTGGGTTTTCGGACCGAATGAAGAAAGGAAGTACATATGTGGTGTTGAAGTGTATATGGACTTGAAGAGGGAATTATTGCGGAGTAAGATGTTGTGATGTGTTTAGTTGGGAGAGTCAAGAGAATTAATTATTCGGCAATTTGTGTCCATTCAAAACCTACTTTAATCTGTACATTACCTATATTAACTAAATTTGCTTTCCCACAAGGATACCCTCATTCACCGTCTTCAAATACCATTGCCACTCAGTGTCTTCTGTATCTACTAGTTCAGCCTTATTCGAATTTTTCCCGAAAGCCTTCGACTTTTTATAGCGCGCCTCCAGTTGACTATGTTTTCATCCGCTTGATGGCATGGTGTCCGCGAAAACTTCCCAAATAACCGCCTTCAACCAGTTCGTGATATCTCGTTGTGCTGATCGTTCAAATCCGTGCAGTCACAGCCGATTACGTGACGGGTTGCTCGCGAAGGGCGGCAAAAAATCGGGTCCGTGCACAGGAGCTCTTTAAAGGAGCTGCGCTGGTCTGTGAAACTCAGCTCATCCTTCACGGAAACATTTGAATTGATTACCAAGCCTTATTTTTAGGGTGCCCAGAATGCCATCATTTGTTCCCTTGTCGCCTGTTTTATTGTTCCGACAGCCATTTCAAAGATCTCCAATCTACGTACGCTTAACAACAGCGACAACGATTTCGAGTCAAGAAAAAACTGTTCTCCATATTTAAGTTTGAACTAGACTTTTTTCAAGCTCTAACTTTCATTGCCTGTCATGAACACCCTCCTAAACGCCTGTTTGCATAAATTCACTCATCCTTGAATGGCCCTAATACTCTGCCTACCCTCCACAAACCCATCTTCTAAGTGCCATTATATCTGCTCTAGTTTACATCCCCTAATTTTAATCAATACCTCAGCCTTTCAATTTCTTGAGAATCTCATTATCCTTGTTTCCTTTTGAATAATAATTCACGCCCAAAGTAACTCTGAGTGATGATCTTCAGGCATGTACATTTCGTAACTTGTAGTCGTCTAGGGGAAATAATATGGCAAAAAAATCACATGTCTCATCACACAAAAGAAAGTTTGGTGAATAAATGTTCCTAATATTTTCATAATTATATGCGATTCAATACATTTTTGTTAAAACCTAAGGCGTATTTAAAGTAGTGATGCCATGCTCGCATCCATCTAAATATGAATATGATCATCAGAGCAGCAATGGCATCGCACGCCTTTTGAATGACTCGGCCGCGATTTTCGGAATCTCGGAGCCACCTCCGCCGTGTTCCGAAGGTGGAAATGAGTTCGTGGGACTTCGCGGGGCTCAACAAATATCCCTCGCTCTCTCTTGGGATGAAATACAATGGGTGAACATCCATTCGTGGAGGGAGGATACATTTAGTCCTCGGCGGACGCGTAAAACCGTGGCGAGGCATTCAGCGGAGCCCTCGTGTGCCCCCGCGCCCGTAAGCGGGGCATCATCAGTGCACAGCGCCAAGCACCGTCGTTATCGGTGCCGGAGAAAATGAGCGAAGAGACCGGGGAGAGGAAATACGAGAGGATTTGCGGGGAATAAATATTGAGGTAATGGGCAACTTTGTCTGTGTGTTACTTTATTTCACTGACTTCTGCAGATTTGTTGACCTGTTTTTCTTTTCTATGCATACCTACTTCCAACCCTATTGTATCTTTCTACATATACATGGGGGCTCTAAAATGTTTGCGACCTTACAAAGATACGGAACATTTTTTCTGAAATTTTCTCAGTCGGAAACTTTTCAGACCACCCTCGTACGTATCCTGCTTATGAGTCGTTTCTGAATTAAAGCGTTGCTATGTAGTCTACTTTCGGTTAAAATTTTTCCTCCTGGTTTATAATTTCAATTGAATTTCCCCACCTTCCATCCATGTTGAAGCTATGGTTTTGATATTTTTTGAACCCTTAAACTTGAGAATTCAGCAATAAATGAAATGCATTGCATCAATTAATAGAGCGGCCTTTAGATGTAAGCAAAAACATTCATTCAGGGAATTCATTTAAGGACAACCTTAAAATTAGTTCCATAAAGTTGGAATATTTATTGTAAAACATATTTTTACATTTGGATAAGGGATAAGAATTGCCTCATCCTGCTTGAAGTTTATATTTTATGACGGTTTTAGCCATTTTTCGGTCTTTCCGGATAAATATTAAAAAAAATCAAATTATTACTATTTGGCAATTCAATTAATTTAAATGCCACAAAATGTTCTAATATTTGCGCGGAAGCGTAGTAAAGCATCTAACTACGACGTGCGTACCATGTATACATACTTCAGCTGACCCATAGTTGCCAAGCCCGTGAAGTGAGGGCACGTCTGCGGGTCGCCGCGTGAATTTGACAAATCCACCGAGGGTGAGTGAGGGGGGGCGCGCAGCTCGTGCCTCCCGCCGAAGCAAAATGCGGATGAATTCATTTATGCGTCGTTCATTTAATCGCCGTTGCCCTGGGAGATTGGGGGCAAGGGTCATCGGATGATTCTATCTTCTGGAAAGACGAGTGCACCTACGCAGACGTTTTGGAGACTGTAAAACAAGTTAAAGTCGATAATGACTCCTTGGAGTGGGAATTAAGGTAAAGGGAGAGTTTAACGGGCTTTTACTAAATTGAATGCCAGGAGCAGTCTGCTCGGATAGCTGTCCAGAGACTGGAGAGGGGAATTTCCAGATTTCAAAGGAGCAATGCCGTCAAAGGTATTTATAGAAACTTGTTTCTATTTCAAAGTAACCATGACAAATGAAAATTACCTGTGGGATAATTATTTGTTTGAATAAAAAAAAATCTCTTTCATCAAATAGTGAAAAGCATATGTAAACGGTGTGTCTTAAAAAAACAATGTTGCAGATGAAGTACGGATCAATGACATCTTTCAAAATAGCACCCTTCTCGTGCAGCGAATGACCGATGCGATATACTTGGTCCTCCGTGGGATGTAAATGTAAATATAGCTTGAAACTTCCCTGATTCAATTAATATTTTTCTTGACTTGCCTTTGATTTCAATCTCAGATTTTCCCTCTTCACTTCCTGACAGTGTTAAAACTTCTTGCATCGATTTCGCCCCCCCCGGAATTAACTTCCCATATCGTTGCACTATGTTTCCATTACGATAATTTTACTATTTGTCAACCCCCCGATATTTATTATTTCACTTTCCATAATTACTTCTAATTGATTCTGCATTTATATTTTAACATTTTCTTCTCTCGTCTTGTCTTTATAATTAGCTCATCCGTTACCACGGTTTCCTTATAATTTTCCTATTAACAGTTGCTATAGTTGCTTTTGTGGCTTTGGATATCCCTTTTATAATATATGCCCATTTTCCTCGATAGCAATCAGCTCCTTTTGCTCATTCCTATTTGTCTCTGCAGCCGGTTGATGCTCCTTCCTTTTCATTCCAGCTAATGCTCTTACATTCCATTTCCTAACACGCCGCCCCTGCTTTGTCCTTTCGAATCGAACGCCATATTTCACAATTCCGTAATTGTGATGCAAGTCCGCATCCGTTCCCGGGATGCTGTGCAATAAATTCATCACACCGGTCCTGCCATGCCATAATATAGTCTAAAGTAATTCTTTAATTCTAGAGGTATATCCCATTTATGCCGACGCCTTTGGTGGTGTCTAAACCCAAGTGTTCGTTTAGACACCGCAGATATCTATTACATGTAGCTCAAAACACACAGTTCGTAAGGAGCCCACGGCCCCGGAAAAAATAGATAACGGCAGTAGTAGAGGTAGTATTTAGGGGAGGCGACCGACAGTTGAGGTCATTTACGCCATAGGGGATGGACGGGAAAGGGTGGAGAGAAAACCGGCGTCGGATTAGCCTACTCTTGTCGAAAGGCGCCAAGGGGTCCGCAGCTTAACGTCCCATCCGACGGACGGCGTACTCACTCAAAGTGCCCCCCGGACCATCTCGATCCCCTAGATAATGAAAATCACGCCAAGTTGTAAAAATACTCGAATCGATAAGTACGTGTGAATTCGATTACCTGTTTCTTTGGTTGTCTACCCTTTTAGTTAGGCTCTGGGTGTGACAGGAAAGAACGCTGCTACATTTCTTAGCATCACCACACAAAATGACACCAAATAATGCAATAAACATTTCTTCAAATTCGTAAATATTCTCTCTCCCTTCATTCCATCCAACATCCCTATCCTATTTCTTCCGCTTCCTCTTTTGTCCAACGTTCTCCTCTCCATCACAGCCTTCAATGTAGGTGCATATTTATCTATACATGTTTATGAATGTACATAGTTTTTAAGATATGCAAATCTGAGCGTAATGTATGTTTGTCTGTCTACATGTATTTAAGTGTATGCACGCGTATAGGTATTGTCTACGGATGTACTTATAAGTTGTATGACATTATTTAATGTATATGATGATGGGTTGAATGGAAGAAGGCACCATATGGTCTCTATTCCAACCTAATAAAGACCTCTATCTATGCAACAATTTCAGAGTGTAAAAATCATTCGCCTTGACTGGGATCCCAGTCAAGGCGAATGATTTTTACACTCTGAAATTGTTGCATTGAAATGCACATTAGCG